>NC_061868.1:5104971-5418724 GCF_907164915.1 Impatiens glandulifera | reverse complement strand
TAATTTATAAATAATAATATTAAATTAGAATAATAATAAATAATATTTTGAATTTTTAAATTCAAGATAACCCAAAAAAGTAATTAAAATTCAAATTAGGATTAATTATTGTGAAAACTAAATTCTAATTATAAAAATTAAATAAAAATCCAAAAATAATTTGAAGTTAAAATATTGTATTTATTTTTACCTAAATTAAACCAAAAAAGGAGTTAAAATTATTTAATTATAATTTTAAACATAAATTATGTATAATTTATGACTTAAAATAATCAAATAAATACCCTAAAATACTCAAAAATACTTAAAAATAAAAATAATAAACATAATTTTTATTATATTTCCAAAAATATTTTTTGTGGTGTTTTTGGTGAAGAAAAACGCAAGAAAGGGATTAAAAGTTGATTTCAAATAATCATTTTATTAAAAATATAAACTAATAATCATGTGTAGCCGAAATTATGTTTAATTGTTGTAGCAGAATTATAGGCCATCAGACCAGCACTAGATGAAAGGAAGACGTCACTTACCCCGTTGTAGCGGAAGCACGCCCCCCGATCCACATCAGATCAACTAACGGGACGTTCAACCCTATTAACGGAAATCACCCAACATTGACGGATCTCCAATGGAACGCAACATTACGTTTCAATTAAACGAATCGACGTCGTCGATTCTTCCATAAGTTTTATCTCCACCTACAGTCGACCTTATCCTCTCATTTTTTCATCCTCGTGCACGTCTCCTCTCCGCCATCATTTACCCTAGGCTGCGAAGTCAAGACCTATCCCCTAGCTAGACTACCGAAGTTGAATTAGAAAAAGAGAAGAACAACTCTGATACCCAAATCGAAGTTGAGTTCGATTTCGATTGACTGACCTAGTTGAGTATAAATACTCTATAGATGATCCTCTTTCAAACCATCAAACAAGAATCACATCTTACAGTCCAATTCAAATAATCAAGATTTCAGCAAGAATTGATCTTTTGTAAAATCCTCTCCGACGATGAAAGCTTTGATTCAGGCTTCGGGAAAGCTTCACACACATCATTGGAGTGTTCTTAGAGTGTTGGTAAGCTTCCAAATCCTCTATATTTCGATGTGTGATTGAAAATTGATTTTTTTTCAAGTTTGATCGGTTTGATATGTTCTAGGGTTCAATTTTGTATTTTCTTTGTTTAGAATAATTCTCTAAATGATGTATGAACTTTCTGTTAAAAGAGTTTTGACCAAATCAACCTAAAACAAAAAAAACGAAAAATTGTTTGAAAATCTGGATTTTTTGAATTTGCTGTTCTTAAGCTTTTAAGTTAGAATTTCGGTTCAATTAGTTTCCTAACATGTTTGTAAACATGTTATGATGATTTCCAAATCATAAAAATATCATCCCGATCATGTTTGATCTAACTGAAATTTTTGAAAAATAAACTTTGAATTTTAGTTTTATAAATTTATTATAGAGCTTGAATGATGTTCTTGTTTTGGTTGTATTTGACTATGTTCATCATTTCAAAGCTGTTGAACAAGAGTTAGGCCATTAAATGGCTTAATTCATAAGATTCCAAATTTTGACCTAAAATCGGTTTTGAGAAATTGCTCTTTGTAAAGATTGATTGATCATGTTTAAAGTTGGGGCTTTTAATCCCCACAATCATATGAGTTGGTTGCAACTTACAGATCATGATTTCATGATCTATATAAAAAGATGTAAGACCTGCAATTTTTACCCTTGGACCAAAGCAAAAGACCGAAGTTCTTAGCCTTGAACTGAGAACGAGGACCAAGGATCTTAGCCAGGACCGAGACTTAGGACCGATGTTCTTGAGTCAGGACCGAGACTTATGACCGATGTTCTTGAGCAAGGATCGAGAAATCCGACCAAAGTTTCTAACCTCGGACCAAGAGGTTTGACTTGGGACCGAGCCTCCCAGGTCCTTGACCGAGAAAGCTAGACCTGTGATCGAGCCTCTTAGACCTAGGACCAAACATCCTGAGTTTATGACCGAGCCTCCTGAACCCCAGGACTGAGCCCTCCGGTCCCTCGACCGAGTATCCCAAGCCTTGATCCAGACCAACCGGTCTAGACCGAGCCCGTCCGAGCCCAAATTGGTATAACTGGACCTAGACCCTAAGACTCTGGTCCTAAGGCCTGTTTGGTTCCAATTTTCAAACTCAAAATTATTTTTATAATTTTGGGACCCCAATCCATTTTCAAATAATTCTGAAAGGTCATAAAATTACATTTAAATATTTTTGGGATATTTCTCAAACAAATATTTTGTCTAAGGCTCCGTTTAATTTATTTTTAAATTCTAACACTTTTATAGATATTTTTTAGGGTTTTTTACTTAATCTTATATCAATACAATCGCATTTATACCCTTTTAAATAATTTTATACAATTATTTATGTAATCTAAACATATCTTTGTTTAGAAATTAGAACCCCTACTCATTAAGAAATAAATGTTATAAATATATTTTGCAATAGCTAGACTTTTATTCAAAAAATAAAACCGTCATTTGACGGGCGTAGAGGACATAGCGCGAAAGTTTTTTCGCGAGCGTAACAAAAAAAACGAACCCCTTATAGAAACTCTGATATAAAATACGTTTATGCACGTACTTTTACTGATTTTTCTAAAATTATTTGGCAACAATGTTTTCAAATAAATAATTTCTTAAATTATTTATGTTTGATTAATTTAAACCGGGTTTTAATTAAGTTAAATTATATAAATTTTAGTATTTTTTGTTTAGTTATGTATAATCTCCAATCATTGACATATTTAACCGTATTTAAAAAGTTGTTGAGAATTTAGTTATACTAGCATTTAGCCCGTGCATTTGCACGAGTAATAATATAAAAATCGTGAAAAAAATATACGGATAACATTTTTTGACATTTTTTAACCGTTTTAAGTTTATGGGTGAGTCAACCCATAATCCGACCCAAGTATCCATTTACTCAACATCATTATATATTAGTTAGTTAAAAAGTTGAACTTATATTAATATTAAAACGTCCCGCGTTTATCAAATTTGGTTTTGAATTTAAAATATAAAGTTTTTGTAGCCTAGTTGGTTAAAGAGTTGTACTTGTTTTGTTAGGTTGTAAGTTCGAAACATACCTCTAGCATTTTTAATTTTATTTTTAACCGTTTTAAATTTAAAAACGGGTCAACCCACAATCCGACCCAAGTATCCAAATTAACCACAGCTCTCGACCCGGCAATCCGGACACTTTAAAAATTAAGCATCATTATATATATAAATTATAATATTTTATTTTTTATTAAATTAATACTATATTTTTATTTTTATATTAAATAGGTTTCATGACATAATTTAAGAATGATGAAAAGAAACCTACAAAATCACAAATTGCATTCTATGGAGGTCAACAACTTGATCCTTTTCTCTTATGTAGGAACCTAAATGAAATGAAGTTCAAAATTCTTAAATCTGTACAATAAATATTCACCTATAAAACGTATATATATATATATATTGATTATATTCTTATAAAACCTGAATTATAAATATATTATTAAGTTACTTCTTATTTTCCCAATAAATACAATTAGGATATACTTACTTTCATTCAAACAAAAAAAAAACTTTAAGGAACCGAATTAAAATTTGTTTAAGAGAGTGTTGATTAATATACAATATTTCTAGTAAATCAAACAAAGCATACATATAAACACAATCAAAAATACTTCATCGACAGAAAACCCTCCAGCAACTGGTAAAGGAGGATTGAAATGGAGCTAGACAAACATAATGATTCATTCCATAAAGCATGGTAACAATAAGAATAACATATGAACAGTTATCACAACTTAATAATAAGGTAAACTTACGTTATATCAGAAAGCTTAGTTGTCACTCCATCGACGTTTAAAATAGGTTCACCAATCCATATATCTTTGTAAATATATTATTAAGTTACTTCTTATTTTCCCAATAAATACAATTAGGATATACTTACTTTCATTCAAACAAAAAAAAAACTTTAAGGAACCGAATTGAAATTTGTTTAAGAGAGTGTTGATTAATATACAATATTTCTAGTAAATCAAACAAAGCATACATATAAACACAATCAAAAATACTTTATCGACAGAAAACCCTCCAGCAACTGGTAAAGGAGGATTGAAATGGAGCTAGACAAACATAATGATCCATTCCATAAAGCATGGTAACAATAAGAATAACATATGAACAGTTATCACAACTTAATAATAAGGTAAACTTACGTTATATCAGAAAGCTTAGTTGTCACTCCATCGACGTTTAAAATAGGTTCACCAATCCATATATCTTTGTAAATATATTATTAAGTTACTTCTTATTTTCCCAATAAATACAATTAGGATATACTTACTTTCATTCAAACAAAAAAAAAAACTTTAAGGAACCGAATTGAAATTTGTTTAAGAGAGTGTTGATTAATATACAATATTTCTAGTAAATCAAACAAAGCATACATATAAATACAATCAAAAATACTTCATCGACAGAAAACCCTCCAGCAACTGGTAAAGGAGGATTGAAATGGAGCTAGACAAACATAATGATCCATTCCATAAAGCATGGTAACAATAAGAATAACATATGAACAGTTATCACAACTTAATAATAAGGTAAACTTACGTTATATCAGAAAGCTTAGTTGTCACTCCATCGACGTTTAAAATAGGTTCACCAATCCATATATCTTTGTAAGCTTTATTTGGTGAGAAATAGTCACAATAAAATCCATTGCAAGTGTTAATCTGCACATTATTAGACAAAGACAGATTCAACAGGGAGGAAAAATAAGAGCATTTAAGACAAGAAACTACAACAGGATCAGGTGCATCATCTTGTTTGCACATTACAGCCAGTCCAAGCTTCTGTCCATATCTTGGGTTTATAAGCTTTATTTGGTGAGAAATAGTCACAATAAAATCCATTGCAAGTGTTAATCTGCACATTATTAGACGAAGACAGATTCAACAGGGAGGAAAAATAAGAGCTTTTAAGACAAGAAACTTACAATAGGATGAGGTGCATCATCTTGCTTGCACATTACCCAAGGCACGCCAGTCTCTAGCCCCACCGCCATCTCTGCTGCCCATTTCGTGTATTCTACACCAGGCGCCCCAATTTCATACTCCATGGGACCGTATTCATTTTCTATCTGTCATTTCATGGAATTTTTAATTAATCTTTATCTCAAAGGAGGAACCTGCGACAGAATTATAGGGCCCCCCTGTGACTCATAGAGCTCTTCATCTTTCATCATATCCACTATCTTCTTGGTGAATTTTTCCATTGCAGCCTTCATTCATTACATTTTCAGTGTCAATACCAAAACTCAGATTAACATAGGAATTGTGGAAATTACATTCATTGATGGAGGAACACCTTGAAAGGCTCATTATCTGTTCTAAAGCTGATGCCAGGAAACAGGAAAACCTCTGGGAGAGAAGAAGAAGAATGTTGAATGTCTTCACAGAGAGAAAAAAAGAAAAAAAGGAAAAGAAGCAGATGAAGATCATAGATACTGTTTTACCTGACGAAGAAGCCACGTCCATGATATAGAGATCAAGAATCTGCAGATTCATGTAGATCTATAAATGAATTTGGTACTAAATATCCAAATTCAATACCATGTCTTATAATAACAGCTAGATGCATTTCCAATTACACCATTTGAAGCGTGAATTTGGCAGAGTAAGAAAGAAAAAAAAGATTCAAACTTAAAATGATACTGGACATCCTTTGAAGCGTGAAAAAATAGCTTACATCAATTGGCTAATGGGTTGTTGAGTTATATTAGTTATTTTTCTTCGCCTTACATTCTCAAGGTGTGTCAGTTGCACATTAACACCTCGCAAGGCCTTCTTGACCTGGAAATAAACATCAAGTTAGATCATCAAATGTAAGTTTCGGTTCAGGTCAGTTTGACACCTAATCATACATTTCTTATCAAATGTAGAAGAAAGCTGTAAATTACCTTGATGCGGTCTTGGTCAGATAAAGGCCTAAGTAAATCTCTAATATGGAATTTTTTTTGAATAAAATCTGTCATTGGAATGGGATCAAAAAATGCTCTTGTAAACATATCTACAAAATCAAAATTATATGTTGATTTCAATTCAATATACAACTATACAATTTCATGCATAATACTATAAAAGTCTATCCTCACATATTTTTTACAAAACCTTAATCAAAAATATCAATTGAATCTCCAACTAAGTGTATAAAAGGCTATTGCTGTGAAGATTCTTATAGATGTAAAAAGAATTGAAGACATGTAGATAGACTACAAACCGATATTAAGCGATAACCCCATCTGAGTAGGACGAAGGCTTTGGTAGAACCCTAGCCAATACTCTAGACCAAGGCTTGGGGAAAAAGAATCATACCAAGGCACACCGGGCAGGAGTTCTGCTCTGTAGAAGTTGCAGCAGAAGTCTGCACATGTTCAATTGACTCAGTGTATTGCACATCAACTGTGAAAAGTACTCGGCAAGCCTCAACCTGAAGAGTTAAAAGAAATGTACACTTGAAGATTGCAGAAGCAATATCAACTTTCTGGCATATCAGCAAATGACACTAAAATTTCAAATAATTTCAGTAAGACAAAAGAAATACCTCCAAAGATGAGTAAAGTCGGCCATTGAAATGCTGGTAGAAAGCATCTGTAGAGCTCTGATCATCAAATTTTATCAATACACTATACTGGTCATCAACTCCATCATTTCTACATTTCAGAAAAAATATAAAACAGCACATGGTTTAATAAGAAAGACATGAATATAAGATATTCAACCTGAGAATTCTCATTTCCAGCATATGTTGAATAAAAGAACCACAAAATTGACAGAAGTCTGCATATGTCATATGGTTGGGAACTCCAAGTACACAAAGAAGAGTCTTCCTTTCAACCTAGGAAGAATCAATCATACAGGAAGAAAGAAAGAAACAGTTGATTATCAATCAATCTTGTATACCCAAATCAACAATAGGGTTTATTAAATCAAATAGAATTTACAAATTTTAGTCCCGCAATCAGAAAGGATTTAAAAATGGGAACTATGCAAGAATTTGAGGAAACTTTACAGGTAATTTGGAAGAAGATGAGGAGAGATCGTCGATGAAAAGATGCATCACGCCTCTGGTCTCTTCAATTCGAGGGTTTCCAGAAGTGAAATGAAAAGCTTGAGTGATGCCGATTGACGCAGAGGAGGTGGCGCTGCTGGAATCACAGGGGAACCATAACTGCAACAAAAATGGTAAAATAATAAAAACACAAATTTCATATATACACAAATAGATGACCGACGAAGAAGCACATCGCAGAGAGGACACCTGGTTGTAATAGAACAGAAGCACATCGCCGTCTTTCCGGCAACATCGGCGACGGAATTCGTCGCAGGCGAAGATCCAGGCGATACGTAGGCAGCAGCAGAAGAAGAAGCAGCCATAAGCGTGAAGGAACCTTCGCTCCAAGTACGACGAATCGGATACGAAACGTTATTTCCCGAGGTGGAATGAGAACATTGTCCGCGAGATTTGTGAAGTGCACAACTGCAATTCTTGTGATAAGGACGGCGTTGACACAAATAGATGACCGACGAAGAAGCACATCGCAGAGAGGACACCTGGTTGTAATAGAACAGAAGCACATCGCAGAGAGGATATCGTTTAACAATCGATCAGATCGAAAGGAAAAATCGACGAAGAAGCAGAACTCACCTGGTTGTAATAGAACAGAGATTACTTCATTAATCTTCGTTATAAGGAAATAGATACGTCTTTCCGGCAACATCGGCGACGGAATTCGTCGCAGGCGAAGATCCAGGCGATACGTAGGCAGCAGAAGAAGAACATTGTCCGCGATATAAGGACAGCGTTGGATTCCGGCATCGGCACCGGAGATGCATGCGTTGAAGAAGCCACGAATCAGCCATTTGCTCGATCTCTTATTGAAACGGAAATTTTGAAAGGAGAGAGAATATGTCTTATTGAAACGGAAATTTTGAAAGGAGAGAATATGTTAATGATAGGTTAAAAAGTGGGACCGTTTCTTTGTTTTAGAGTTTTGAGCTATTCATTTAGGTGATCATTTAGATGAGTGCGGTGCGTGGTAATCACCCTGGAACAAAATAATTAAGCATCATTATATATATAGATACCGTTGTACTAAATTTGAATTGAAACAAATTAAGTATACAATGTCCTTTCAAATTCAACTAACTATTTTTTTTAGAAAATGAGTTGAAATAATAGGAATCAATTAAAATTTTATTTTTAATTTAATATAAAATATAATTGGATTAGATTAAAATTTTAGTAGTTGAGAATGGAATGAAAAAACAACTTTTTAATACTTTCTCAGATTAGGTTACCAAATATGTGTTTTTTCCTTTATTTTTATTTTTATTTTTATTTTAATGCTATTTTTTCATATAATCATAATTATTTGTCAAAAATATTAAAATAAAAAATAAAGATAATTTTATTTAAATATTTTGTATAAAAAATATAATTAAACATTATTTAGTGGTTAAAGTGTTATTTTCTTAAAATAATTTCTTTCTAAAAACTCAAATCTATTTTACTTTAGCCCCCAAATAAACAAAATCCTTTTTGCTTAGCCATTGCTTAGCAAAACGAGGTTCTTCACCATTCCCTTCCAAATCCTCAATCTTCATCAAATCTTCTGCTGAACAGTATGGATGGATCGACGGCGGTTCCAGATCAATTTCATCCTCAACAATCAAAGCCTGTCGAGCGTCTGAACCAGGCACTTCAGCAGCAGTTGAACCTTGATTCTGTGAAAACTCGAGCTATCAGCCTCCTCAAAGCCATCTCACGCATCCTAGAAGAAATCGACATCTTTAATCGTACCAATTCATGCCCCAAATGGTTTACATCTCTCATTCTCTCTATCCGGCTGATTATCTATTTTGTTAGTTTTGTTATACTTGAAATGCAACTTCAAATTTCTTCAATGTTTAGCTTCATATTTCATAAGTATTGATTCTGAGCTAGCACCTCGTTGTTATTAAGTAGTTTTTAATTTCTAGGTTCAAGCAATGGTTCATAGTTAGCTGACAAGGTTATTGCAAAAATTAATACTCTTGTTTTACTGAACTTTCTCTATTTTGATCAAGTGATTTATGGAATTAAACTGTCTATTGTCATAGTAATCCCTGTATATTATAGGTTGTGTAGAGATGTGAAATTAGTCAATTACAAGAACATTTAGAACAGATAAAAAGAGATGTGAAAACAGTTCAAATGCTTATATTGTTTATACGTGGAGCCATCGTACTTGGAAAATTGGGACTTGAAGAATCAATTTTTTGTGTTCATTTGGTAGTCAGAAGACTCATTAGCCCTACTTTATGATAATTTCATGTGGAATGAACTGGAATCAAGTATTTAAGAATCAATGGCTACAGAAACTTATCCAAAAACTTTGTTTACTATTTTTCCTATTAATTACACTGATCTCTTCTTGTTATTCAGGCAAGACATCTTGGGCCAGTTCTCTATGGTAAATCTTGAACTCTTTAGCATTGTTGAAGATATTAAGAAGGTGTCGAAGGCTTTTATTGTGAATCCAAAGAATGTCAATGCAGAGAATGCACCAAGTATGATCATTTCCATCTCCATGTTTCTTTTTGGGCATATTTGTACGAATTATGATCAATCATGTTTTTTCCTGACTATATTATTAGTATGTGTTTTCCTGGCTATATTAGGCTTTGTTTGGTAGGAGGTACAAAAGTACACAGTATAAGTTGTATGAGGGGTTGCTTGTATAAATTTAATTTCTTTGTTTTCATAATCAGAATAAGATAATATCTATCCGAAAACTTAAACCAACAACTATGTAGGTCTGAACATAGATGGTTCAGTACCATGACAGAATTCTGGGTTTATTCTTAGTAAATTGTTTATTTGTTCAATGAAGAGGGAACCATGTGCTATTCCAATGCAAATGCAATATAATTCCTTTGTGATAGAAATATGACTGAGGATTGCCATGATGCTCACCTGAAATCTATATGCCAACAAGCAAGTTTATAATTAACATCTTATTGAAAGAATCTAAAGGTGGGACTTTGTTTGGCCACTAGATCAGAAACTAAACTGTAGACCCTTTGTACACAGTTCTGCCTGTAATGCTGTCAACAAAGCTATTGCCAGAGATGGAAATGGATGATAATGCAAAGAGAGATCAGTTGTTAAATGGATTGCAAAACCTTCCAATAACATCACAGATTGATAAGTTAAAGGTACTGGAATAAATTATTTGGTCACTTTTCTATTCATTTGTATCTCCATTAACTCATTCTGTCGTTTGCACAGATGAGGATTGATATGATTGCAGCTGCCTGTGAAAGTGCTGAAAAAGTCATAGCTGATACACGGAAGGCTTATTTTGGCACTAGGCAGGGACCTATAATCGTTGCTACTTTGGATAAGGTTCAAGCAGCAAAAATTCAAGAGCAAGAGAACCTACTCAGGGGTGCTGTAAATCATGGAGAAGGTTCATTGTCAAAACCTCTCAACTTCTGAATTTGTGTGTTTGGGCCAAGTCTAATTCCTATTTCCCCTTTAAATAACTATTTGATAGGGGCCGGGCTTATATAAACTAGCAAGTAATGGAACTAATATTTATTCTTTCCAGAAAGTGATAGATTTAATCCTTTTTTTTATCATATCATCAAGTCTATTATGTTGAAGTTGAGAGTCATAACTGTGGAGTCGTGCTAGCTTCCTAAATTGAAAAAAAGAGAGTCTATTATATACTTATGTGGTAATAATAATCTAGGCTAATCCCACAAGTAACTCTTGAAAAGTCCTTACAAGTTAACTCTTGGTGAAGGTTTGTCATTTCGCTGTTTACAATTAAATTATTTCATCCTTATCAATGTTGATTTTTTCTTTTTCATGTATTTATATGGGTGTTTACCCTATCAAAGATATGAGAAATTATCCCTCAAAATATTTCATTTCTCAAATTCTTCAACTTCCCTTGCCTAAATGGATGATCCAAAGGTAGATGACTTGAGTATGGTTTACTTACTTCATATGCATTTTTTTATCACTGTTTATCGTAACTCTTTTTCTTTCCCAGTTATGGCAGTAATATTAGAAGAATTAGTGCCATGAATAAAAATTATTGTTAACATGTATAGGTCTAGTTAATTTGTAAGAAAAAAATATTGAGTTTTTTATTTGTTTCTTTGTGGATCAAATTAATTATATGTTAATTGTTTATGGTTCACAAAAATAGCATCTTATTGCAGGTTTGCGATTACCTGGAGATCAGAGGCAAATAACAACTTCCCTCCCATTGCATCTGGTAGACGTGATAGCCATGAATGATGGTCCTCAGGCAATTCCTGATGCATCAGGTGAGAATTTTTTTTGGTGTTAGTTGATTCTACTGTTCATTTACCACTATTGTATCTTTAAACTGATTAGATGGGATTGTATCTGTGAATTCTCAGGCATGTTTGTGAAGGCAACTCCTCCCTTAACATCAAGCAACATTAACAATCAAGGGAACTTGTTGCAGGTTAGCATGTAAATTATGACCTACATTTTATTCGAATTCTAATCTCCCAATGTGTCTAGCACAGATGCTAGTCCATCGCTTAATAAGATGTCAAAGAATAGTTGTAGCATGTCAAACAAGTCAATACTTATTTTGTCTCAATATCTGGAATTGGTGTGTCAAGTCATTATGCTTACTCAGCATTCTGAATGTAATAACCTTATATTCATGGTGAAATTAAAACTTCAAATGGTTATTCTGCAATTTCTCTGAGAAAAATAATGATAATTTTTACATGGAGCATAATGAATGGGTCCTTATCTTGCTTATAATATTAGGGCAAGTTTGACAATTTTGGATTAAATCCAAGTTCACTTCTACAAAATAATATTATTTTAATTTATAATATGATTTAGTATGAAACTATTCACTAAAACAATTATTTTTTTATTTAAACATTTTATAAATATTTTATCATAACAAAATCACCTAAAATCATGTTTATAATCTAAATCAAAGAAGGTGGTATTTTGTTACAATCACAATCACTTTTGAAAATTGCCAAAGTAAAATTGAAGTGGATTTTATTAGCATTTGGTATAAAAAGTGCGATTGAACTAAATGAAACTTTTTTAGGTGAAAAGTGGATGAAAAAATAGTGTTTTTTGACAAATTTTTAGATTATTCTACATTGAAAATTTTTGATAACATTTTTTTGCAAAATAGATTTTTGTTTTGGCAAAGTAAAATATTGCTCTACCAAAAAGGGCCAATTTATTTATCCATAGTTCTTGTACATAGAGGGATTTTTTGAGGAAAATGTAGGATCTTGAAAACAACGTTAACTGCTAAAAGAAATCTAGGAATTAAATTCATTTGATAGAAAATGTTGGATAATATACATGCACCTTTTGTCAAAATGTATGATCTTACTACACTTGCTTCCAGCTTGTATTGGGCATATTTGGAAACCCCGTTTGTTTTAGTTTACGTTTCTAATGCACACATTATTTTAGAAATAGCCGAATCTTTTGAAACACTTCACACAAATATGGACATGTATCCACATGAGAAAGAAAGAAAAAACTCTTTTCCAAATATGCTAATTCTTGTGGAGATGCATCCAGTGGAATATTTTAAAATGCACCAAGTAGGTGTGATCCAGTGGAATTTTTAATTGAATTTTTGGGCTACCTACATCCATTTACTTTTAAAAATTCTTTCCAACCCCATCCATTTTGAGGAGAGCATATAATTTATCGACTCCGCAACAAGGATTCAAGAGACTAGGTGGTTGAACATTCTACCAGGAACTTTAGTGGGGGAATATGATAGAGTTCAAACTCTAGTGTTTAAACAATCCAAGAAAGTGAGGTGAGAAGCCAAGAAAAATCAAGACAAAAATTATAGAACCTTTTATAATTTCATCTGATAATCATATATGTAACTTAGATATTCTTCTATAAGATTCTAATCCTAAACTAAAAAGATAAATACTATCTTGTTAAATAAGAAATGTAAATATTATCCTATTAAAGTAAAAGAATAAATATCATAATACTATTAATTTGTTGGCCATGTGTCGTGATTGGCCCTTCAGGGTCATGGATAATTGATTCTTATTTTGCATTCAAGTTTGTTAAATTCATTTAAAAATTTCTTAAAGTATTTCATGCTTCTCTCCCTTTTGTGCCAAAATCTTAACTAGGCATCGGGAGGACAACTCACTGGAAGAGCAGTTGCTTCCCCTGGTGCTGCCACAACAAGTTTTGACAACACAGCTGGGTCTCCACTACAATATGCCAACTCTCCTAGGTCTGGAACTAGCATGATGAACGCCCCATCTCCTCAGCAACAAGCACAGCAACAACAGCTGCTTCAACAACAGCAAAGACAAAAGATGATGCAACACCCTTCACAACAACAATTACTAGCTCAGCAACAATTCAGGCACTCTTCACTGCCTGCAATGGGACAGGTACTGCTTTAGGTTATTTCCTTCGAAACTAGTAGTTGTTGTACTTCTGGAGAGTGTCAAGCGGCTATGATAAGAAGGGCCTATGTATGCAGTCACTTTTTTACTCATAAGTTCATCTTGATTGTATATCATCATCCATTGATTGTTATATTGCTTACTATTGGAGGTTGAGTATAGTCTATATCTCATTAGAATACCTGAACATTGCATTCAAAACATTCCTTTTTTACCTTGGCTATATCACAAGCAATTTTTGTTTTACTTAGATTTCAGGATCCACAGCTTTCATATTTAAATTCCTGGCAAGGGTATAAAGAAGTATTTTTTTAAGGGCTGGTGTCTTCAAATATTCATAATTCCACTGAAGTGTGAAGTTTCTTGTTTGGATAAACTTTATTCTAGTCGCCAATCATAACATGTTTCTTTAAGGAATTCAACTTTTCATATACATCAACTTATTATTTCCAAATTGTTTGGCTTGCACTAAATCAATAGTAGCATAATGCACTAGGTAACCTATACAAGATCTGGTGGACTATATATGTGCAGACTGTATTTTTCAAGGAGTTGAAGCGTTGTATATAGGCCCAAGGCCATAATTTGATTGTCAAAGGGAAAAGGGTTGTTCTCCCTCATGACACTGGATATTAGACCTAGCAGACACTAGATATTTGCTGGAGACTGCCAAATTTTCATGTTTTAGATCAATTTATCATGCCTAATTATACTGACTTATCAAGCATTTTTCATTTTAATTATTTCTACTTCCATCTTTTTCTTGTATTTCATAAAAAACATCTCCTATATTACATGGAAATTATACTGAATACCTTGGCTATTCTTTTTGTACAATTTCCTAATATATGCAAATCTTTCTTGCACCAGTTTATTCGTTTTGAATTTTTGTATCATGTTTGTTTTCTCTCCTTATGCAAACAGGGTTTAGCTTGATATTGTAACTAATCTGTAGCCTAATAGCCTGTTATTCTCTTAGAATATGATATATATTTCTTAGTATCTCATAATGCTCACTGTAGCATGAACTGTACCATTTGAAAATGCAGAACCAGATGGGGCAGCTTCCTGATTTGCAAGGGCAGGCTCAGCAAAAGTTTCAGTCGGTAAATTTTGCTTGGCTCCCTTCTATGCCTTCTTTTGATTGCTACCACATAAATTGGATCTTTAAGTTTGTACAATTCTTTGATACGCTGATGTGGGGTTTTCATCGTTCTCTATATTAAATTTTAGTTGCTAGTTAATAGGTTTGTGATATGCCTAACCTATTCACTGATTCATTTAACATGAGCAGTATCCTGAAATGTGTAGCATACCTAATCCGTATTATGTAATTCACATTGATACATTTACAATTGGATTTCATCTTTGAAGGGGTAACCTATCTTTTTGACAGGGAGAGGGGAAATAAACTTAGAACTCTCTGTATCTTAGCCAAAGCAGTTAAAAGTGGGTTTATGTTTTGTATTGTGCATATGACTAAATTACCCCTCTTAAAAATGACTTATGGTATTCACACACTAAATGGCATGACAAGTTTCCTTGTCTTGATAAAACCTTCAGATTCTGTCTTGTGTCATTCACCTGTATTTTTAAGATATTGACAGGCGTACTAGGGAAGAATGGTACTTTTATTTATGTTGTAATAATGACCTTTTTACTCAGTTGTAGTTTATTATTTTCATTATTCACCAATGACGACACATGAAAATCCCCATCCTATCTATTTTTTGAATATCTACATTGGAGAGGATGCATGCTAAAACTATAATATTATGAAATTTGTGAGCTTGCTCCTTTTTTTTTACACTTTTCTATGTTTTTCTCCACAAATTTCTATCTTCGCCAGTTACATGGTCAGCACCAAATGCAATTCTCCCCACCACTGGTTCCCCAGCAATTTCAGGGTAGGCAGATGCCTTCTGGATCTATTCAGCATGGAATTAGTCAAGCCCAACTTAACCAAGGCAATCAGCTGAATCGTCTCAATCAGTTTTCTACAGCCAACAACAATACATTGTTTAATACTGCTCAGGGAACTCAAAATAACCAGATGGCAGTATGTTATCCCAACTTCTTCTATTTCACATATATGTTATGCTTTGGTCCTTGAATCTATGCAGTTTTACTTGCATTTTCCTACGAAATTTGGGTAGTCCAGGAGAGGCATGTTATATATTAGTTTTTTTTTGTGCCTTTTCTCACGGAATCAAATAATGTAGGTTTACGATTTTTATGTTTCTGTCTTCTTACTGCGTTAACAGTTGATGTATATGAAAGAACTTAGACAAATTTTTTGCATGTACAGATGTCAAACATGTCTGCGACAATGGCATCACAACCAATGCTGCCAAGGGTCCAGGTTAGAGCATAATTTGTGTTTCCACTAAGGACAGCTCTGTACAGTTTTATTGATGCTGTTTTTTGTACACAAATGACCTTTTTCTCCAAAAACCAAATTGTGGGTTTGAACTTCAATGAGAAATTTAATGCAGGTTTTAGTTATAATAGATTAACAATAATGCCATTTTTACTTTGTTTTAATCTATGTACCCAAATATTTGTAGTTTGGATTATCTGGTGCGAACAGGAGTCACACATCCCAGATTCTGAATGAGCAAAGTAAGAGTCATTGATCTTCTTCTTCTTTATTGAAAATGTTTTGTTTAAAAGTTTATAAGATGGAAATGATCGAAATTGCATATATATAGTGTTTAACATGGGAGCAACAAATTCCGGGGGTATGATGCCCATTCAGCAGCAACAACAGCAACAACAAGGTACATTTGGAAACATGTCCCAAAATACGCAGCTTAATAATAATAACAATAATAATAGTCAACAACAAGGAATGGTGTCGCAAAACCACACCAATTTCCAGCAGCAGAGACAACAGAATCCGCAATGATATATTTAAACAAAATCAATTAAATTTGAATGCCATAAAATTGTAGTAATTACTTCTATTAGATGGGTTGTTTAACTAAAGACAATACTAACTTTTCATTTTCTGAAGCTTTTTATCTTTTACTAGCTGTTTTTTTTTTATTCTTTTTAATATTTTGTGACGGTAGAAGAGGCTAGCTATGACATAATTAACGTGGAAAATTACTGATATTTAATTATTGACTTTTTAATATAACGAAAAAATCGGTACGATATGGTACCAATATTAAAACTATCGTACTGTGCGAATTTATTATTTATAAATTAAATATATATATATAATACTGGTAAAAAAATGATTTTTTTCCCAATATTTTGATATATATTGAAAATAATATATATATATATATATATATGAAATAATATTTATATATATATATATATATATATATATACTGGTAAAAAATGACTATCAATAGACAATGTGTTTTGTATGGTATAATAAGCTATAAAAAAAAAATCCTAAAAATGTAGGCTCATTTAGTTTAGTTGTAAAGGATCAAGAATGTTTTATTTTATTTTTTATTTTTGAGGACTTTAATGTAGACTTAAGCATCAGTAAATTAAAATTATTTTTGACATTTAAACTTATTCTTAAGTTAATTTATTTGTTAAAAGTAATTTAAGTGTAAAAATTTGTTAAGATATTAAAAATGATTAAGAACTTTTTAAGTTGGAGTGTATCCAATTTCTTGGTGATTGTTCCTTCTACATGTTTATACTAGCTTAGGTCGCTTTTTGTTTATTATTATTTTAACAAACATAACATACAGTAAATTTTATTGTAATTAAATTTGGAAAAAAAATAGATATGTATTTAAATTTTGTCCAGAAATCGTTAAAATTTTATTGACCAGAATTTCAAATTGAGGTTTCTTATTGAGTGTCAATTGTAATATCGGACCTCCTATTTAAAACCTTACAAATTGAGGCTTTCCATTGCCAAATTTTACAAAATAAGGCTTCTCGCTAACGGAAATGGATGTCTGTTAAAAATAAATTAGGGTGGCCTACACGTGGCAATTTAATTTTATTTAATAATTATTATTATCAAAAAAATTTATTCATTCAAATAAAAAAAATAATTCTCAATCTTCTCTCACAATACACACATGTCCATTCTTCCAGGTAAACCCTAATCTCCATTTCTCCATTCCTCTGTGTAAATCCTAATCTCCATTTCTCCAAGGTAAACTCTAATCTCCATTCCTCCGTGTAAATCCTAATCTCCATTTTTCCATTCTTTCTCAGTCCATCATTCTTCCTTCCATTCTTTTCAGTAAGTCGCCCGCCGCCCGCAACCTGCCTCCGCCATGGACCATTCCTCCAGGCAATAAAATGTTCATCTACACGAATCATAAAAAGTGAAAAACGTGAAAAATCAAACATGAATCATAAAAGAGATGAGAGTTTACCTGGAGGAATGGTCGATGGCGGAGGCATGTTGCGGGCGGCGGGCAACTTACTGAAAGGAATGGAGCGGGCGACTTACTGAAAAGAATGGAAGGAAGAATGATGGACTGAAAAAGAATGGAGAAATGGAGATGAGGGTTTACTTGGAGAAATGGAGATTAGAGTTTACCTAGAGGAATGGACGTGTGTATTATGAGTGTGTATTGTGAGAGAAGATTGAGAATTATTTTTTTTTATTTGAATGAATAAATTTTTTTGATAATAACAATTATTAAGGCTGCCTGTCTTTATTTTTTTATAAATATAAATGCACATAATTTATTTTTAACAGACATCCATTTCCGTTAGTTAAATGCCTTATTTTGTAACAATTGGTAATGAAAAGTCCTAATTTGTGAGGTTTTAAATAAGAGGTCCGATATTACAATTGACACTCAATAAAAAAAACCTCAATTTGTAATTCTGGCCAAATTTTATTTAAACATCTATATTGAATAAAGAAATTAGTTATAATATGTTCTTATTCAAATAATATCATATTTAATACAAAACTAGTTATACATGTATTTAGAAATTTATTAAATGTTACTCATTTATATCTAAATGAAGAAAATGTTCCAAATGGTTTCCTAATATATATATATATATATATATATATATATATATATATATATATATATATATATAAATGATTAGGTGAAGGAATTTGGTGAGAGAATGAATTGACATAATCTTATTCGTTAAAAAAATTAAATAATTTCTCTATTTTCTTTTTTTCCTCCCACTTTTACATTTTCCAACCAATGAATGTGATGGCAAGTCATTCCCTCACCAAATTTCATCACCAAATTCCCTCTCTTTATCACTCCTCATATATATATATATATATATATATATATATATAATGATGCTTAATTTTTAAAGTGTCCGGATTGTCGGATCGAGAGGTGGTTAATTTGGATATATGTGAGAGTATATGGATACTTGGGTCGGATTGTGGGTTGACCCGCCCATAAATTTTGTATCGTAATATTTTTTTCACGGTTTTTTATATTATTACTCGTGCAAATGCACGAGATACACACTAGTTATTGTTAAAATTATATAAAACTAGATTTTATCTTAACGGTTTCAAACGATATTACATGATATTTATAAAAAAAAATCTTTCGATAGTTCTTTTTGTTTCCCAAAGATAGCGGTAGTTGGGGGCAAAACACGTTTTTTTTGCTCCGCGAATGAGAGAGTATGTCACTAATTTAACTACCAAATTTTAACAAATTTAAGGTTTTGAATACCGATTTTTTAAAATTCGGTACTCCAAACTCTTAATTCGCTGAAATTCGATAATTAAATTAGTGACATAAATATATTATTTATTTACTTTTATAAATAATACATAGATAATAAGTTAATTGTGTTTGAATTTCTTAAGATAAAACCTCGTTTGGTATAATTTTAACAATAAAATCCCCAAATTACGAGGTTTAAAAGATTATGTTTAAAATCTTAATTAATCCTCGATAAGAAGTCCCAATTTGTGACCTTAGAAAAATCAACTCATTAAGATAACTTCAGTGATAAAAGTAGTTAAGAGACCAAATGTCACAGATTCGATTTTCATTTAGAACGCCTAAAATTGAATTGGAGATGTTAAGGTAATGCCAACTTTCAATATTAAAAAAATAAATTTAAATTTATTGAATTAATTCAAATGGAAGAGTCATACTTAAGGATAACAATTTGAAACTGTCCCACGACAACCAAACCGAATTACCCCATTTGGGGCGGGTTTTTTTTCAGTTTGATCGGTAGTTGACCGAGGATGAAACGTGGATGATATTTGTGTCTCTTGCCTCGATTTCACTCTTATTCTGGCTTAAACATTATAAACACAATTAAATATATAAAATCATATATATATATATTTATTTATTCATTATATTTTAAATACCTTACGAGAATTACTCAGAATTGAAACAAGTAGGAATGATAATAATAAAAAAATTCAAAATAAAATGAGACAAAAATTAGAAATGCATTCTTCTTTCCTGAATCTCTCCAGTGTGATCCATAATCATACTCATTAATAATGTTAATAAAAAATTCTTAAATTAAATTCCATTTTCAATATAAATATTTTTCTTTGAAATAAAACATAAATTTGATTAGCTTTCTAAACTAAAATAAAAGAATTTTTTTTTTTATCATTAAAATATTTTATATTTTTCAAAGTGAATTGTAGGAAATGACCACAAGACAACAAACATGTCACAAAGAAGAACAAAAACATCAATGACATGGGTTATCTCTTTCTAGAATAGTTCAAAATGTCAACTTATACATCAAGCTCAAGAAAATCTATTTTTCATTCTAAATCTAGGTCAAGTTAATCTAATTAAATTATGATCAAATATCTCTAAAAGAATCTTGTTGAATAATTATATTTTCTTTAAGATCCAAATTCAAATCTAGATCAACATCCTTAAAAAAAGAAATTGTGTTTTTTCAACTACTATCCGACAATAATGTAATATTTGCCATCCCTAAAACATCCCCACATCTTGAATTAACCATTATTTTTTTTTTAAAATTTTAGTGGAAACAGACAATTTCCATGTCTTGCTAAAACACTCTAAAGCAACCACTACTACAACTAGTAGTAGTAAGCTTTCCCCATTTCTCTCTCCCTCCTCACCTATTACTCGCTGGCCGTCGCCGGAAGTCACCGGAGTGGATCCATGTTACTCTGCATTTAGGGTTTCTACACTCTCCGGACTGTTAACAGAGCTCAGGTGAGTACAATCTGCTCAAATATCTTCTTCTCTTTTCAAAACAAACAAAAAAGATCAAATCTTTGTTGAAAAGGAACATGCATTGTCGATCCAAGTAATTTCTTGAACTATATTGGTATAAACACTTCCATTTTGTTAATGGTTAACTTTTCTTGTCAAAATCAAGGTGGGTATCAATCTATTTCATGTTACAGCAGAGCCGATGGATTTTTTCACTAAGTTCACAAAAACCCGTAAACCTAGTCTAGAAATAGGTTTGGAGAATGAATCTGAAACACCCAAGGATGAAAATGTTCATTGTGAAGCTGATGTGGGGGAGGAAGATGAAGATGATGATTTCATTACTAATGAGGTAAAGAGGAGATTGAAAGAATTGAGAAGAAATAGTTTTATGGTGTTAATACCTGAAGAATCATCGAGTATGGAAGGAGAGGATGAAGAAGATGATGATTTGGAGGTTGAAATGAACTATAACGAATGCAGGAGGAGGAACTTAGAAGAAGATAATCAACTACATGCCTTCCATATGTTTGATAAAATGTATGATAAATATTGCGATAGGATGCTGGTTTTTGATCGTTTGAGTTCTGAACATTTGAAGTTAGTTGGTAATCTTCTTCTTCTTCTTCTTCTTCTTCTTCCTAATTTAGTAATTTGTTAACAAATGTATCATTCAATAAGATTCCCTTTATCATTGCAGGTGGCTTTAATGGTGTTCCTTCAACTCCATCACCAAGATCCGGATCTAAGAAACTTGCATTACCCTTTCGCTGTCTTTCGTTGAAACCTGAGGCTGAATATGAAACAGAACAGCTGATTGATCTTCATCAGGATCTTGAGACATCATATGTGTCTCAAATATGTCTTACATGGGAAGTCCTCCATTCTCACTACACTCAATTATCCTGCCAAACTGAACAATCAATCCATTACAACTACATAGCCGAGCAGTTTCAGCAATTCCAAGTTTTGCTTCAAAGATACATAGAAAACGAACCTTTTGAACATGGTTCAAGGGTTGAAATTTATGCTCGGGCTAGAAATTCAATGCCAAAATTGCTTCAGGTTCCTGATATACGAGGCAAGTTAATGTTTTTTTTTTGTCATTCTTAAAATAAAATTCTTCTTAATATTCAACTGGTGTTTGATTCATGATTCTTTTAATTCAGTTTCGGATTCGAGAGGTTTGGAGGTGGAGCAGTCGGATTTGTGTGTTGCAGCGGACAATTGTTTTATCCGTGTAATTGAAAGTTCCATCATGACATTTCAATTGTTCTTGAAGTTCGATAATAAAAAATCTAGTGGAGGGCGTAACCTGTTTGGAGGAGGAGCTCAGAACCAGATGGCTATCCCAATTCGAGAGATTCGTTCTTCTGTGGAACAGGTGAACCTCCTTTTATTAACATATCAAATTATATTTTACCAGTTCAATCGTGACTATGGATGAGTTGTTCAGTTTAGTGTATGAATTATTTGAAAAAGACCAGTTTCAAGCTAATTCTTCTTTATTGGTGATTCCTCTTAACATTCCAAAATAAATTTAAAACTGCAGAAGCAACTTAGACTGAAAGAGTTGAGAAAAAGAAAGAAAAGTTGGAAGAAGAAATCATGGCCCACGACAGGAGAGGAAGTGGATCTGCTTTTCGGGCTTATTGAGATTAAACTATTGCTAAGGGTTTTAAGGACGGAGAAGATAACGAAGGAACAGTTGTTATGGTGCGATGAAAAAATGAAGAAGATCGAAATTTCAGATGGGAAGTTGCAGAGGGATCCTTCACCAATCCTGTTTCCTTGCTGATCAAGTGTATGAATTCCTTTCTCTCTTGAATCATAAGAACAAAAGAAGCTTATTCCCTTAGCCAGTTTCTTTTAATTATGTCATTATGTAGTTTTTTTCTTTCTGATAGTTGAATTTGGGGTTTAGGGTTCTTCAGTTTGGAGATTTATGAATCATCTATCTCCCTTCCACTTCCACTCACTTTACTCTGCTAAGCATTCTTATATTAATAGTATTTCATCAATCAGGATCTGACTGAGAAACATATAATATAAAGAACAGGAAGATGCCAGTGTAAGTGGTCAAAATGGTGCTGTTTTATTCACTGAAAAATTCAAAACACGCAACTTTTGACATTGATTGTATAAATTCTTCAATCAACGGTTTGTCAGTTCTGATTGTTTAGGTTATTTAGTAGACTAAACCTAATATAGAGAAGAAAAAAGAGTGAGGGTTTCGATTTGGTTAGTTATAAGTCGGTTCAGTTATTTGGTTTGGCAAATCATAGTTTTTTTTTGTGTATGATTGTAGTTTATACTTCAGAAAACTATTTAAATCAGATAGTTTTTAATGAGAATATAAAATACTTTTAAAGAAATCAGAGAATCTCTGAGGATTCAAATGAGAAAATAACTAAAATGGTGTTTTCAACTAAATTGTTCTTTTTTTAGGAATTTATTCTCCTAGGATGGTTTACCAGTCCTACATTGATAATCGAATAAGCGACATTTGACTATTATGAGAAAATAACACAATGACAAAAAAAGAAGCATTCTTTTCTTCAACAGATTCAAAAATGAACTATTTCACTTTTGTACAGTACAACATAAAATCCATAAGATTAGGGAAAAATATGCCTCATAACTAAAGTCAGAAATTTAGGACTACTCATTGTTGAAACAATCAAAATTCACATCCAATTACCTCATTTCCATAAACCACAAACAATAAAATCGACTCACTAAAATCGTCGACGTTCCATCAATAATATATCCTTCCAAGCCTCGTAAAAAACCCAGGTGATCCCAGACGAAGGCATAACCTTTAAACAACTAGCACCCCATCCTCTATACAATCCCATCAATCCTTGCTCCTTCACCACTTCCGAAAGTGCAGCCGCCATATTTGGTGGACATTTTCCTTGCAAAGCTCCAACCATTAACCGTTTCCTAGCCACCTCTAATGGAAAACTAATCGTACTAGCAGTAAAACCTGTGAAAAAAGTTTATAAACACGATATCAGCCTCTAGAACTCCCCACCCCGAAAGAAGAAAAAGAGTTGAAAATTGAAATACCAGAGAGTGCTCCGACCAATAACATTTCTGCACGATTCAACTTACTCTTCTTCTTCGATAAACAGTAAGATTTCTTCAATGTCTCATACATAAAGTAATAACATGTACTATATGGAACCATTCCCATCAGTGTAGGTGAAAGGCCAGAATAAAAAGCTCTCAGTCCACCATCTTTATAGATCCTTCCAACCGCGACAGTTAAATTCGGGTATATATCTGGACTCACAGTCAAACGATCCTTCAATAAAACAAAAGATGGATTATTTCAAAAACCCAATTGGAGAAAAGTAAAATAAAAGTTAAAAAAATGGTTTGAATCATATAAATCCTTGCCTTCAAGACTTCAAGTGGATGGCAAGCAAGTGTACTAACAATGCCAGCAGCCGCACCAGCCACAGCCACAGGCGAAATCCACGAAAGTGAGAACTTTAGACTAACCGAACCAACCTTCAATTTCAAACCATCATTCTCTTCCCATTTCTTTTGAGCTAATGTCATTGTTCGATTAACATGCTCAAATGTACCAAGCTCGATAGCCTGTGTAGGAATAATTCGAACCATATTGACTGTATTTCCAGCCCACAATCCCTGCCAACCTTGTTTCTCAAAAACTTCAATGAAACTACCAGCAATGTTCTTAGATCCAACACCAACAACCATTCTTGTCCTGCATCATTCACCTCAATCAATCTCAACAGAATTAAGACTAATAACATAAAACCCTAAATCAAAATCTAACCTTATTGTTTCAAGTGGAGCAAGAACAGCTTTAGTCATGGCTCCAGCCAAAGCCCCACTAACAAATTCACGAGCTTCTCTACTCTTCCCAAAATCCTTAAAAATCAATCAAGATATAATAAATTCCATACCCATTTGAGCAAAGATAAAAAATTTCTTATCAGAGATAACAATTATACCCTGAATGATTTCCCTATATCAGGAAAATTGAGTCGAAGATCGAAAGGGTTATCCTTTAACAGTTCAACCTCCTTATGAAGCATCACTTCTCCGTATCCTACCTCCCTCTGTATACAATTCGAATGCCATTGTTGAATAAACAAGCACAATAAATCTTCCTTAACCATACATGCATTAAAAAAACCAAATATTACAATGGGTTGAAAACAAACAGCAGATTAGGGATACCTGATTGTTTGAAGGGGAGATTTGGGTCATCTAAGAAACTGAAGTGAATATCGCCGGAGCAAAGACAGAATCTACTTTCTCCGGTTGATATCTTCTGCTTCGACGGCGGGAGGAAGACTGAGGAGAGAAGCCTTTTGCAGATAGATAATTTTGGCTAGGTCTCTCTCTCTCTCCTCAAAATTTGCAGTAAATTTATGATTTTCGGCCGCGGCAATCTCGAAAAGGAGTATTTTTTTTTTCATTTTTTTATTTTATTTTTTGAACTTTTATAAATTTTTAATTTTTTTAATAAAAAATTATTCTTTACAAGATAATAGTATATGGGTTTGATTTTATTTATATTTTACTTTAAATAAAGGAAAGATATTTAATTATTATTTTTATTATAAAGTTATATAGTATATTCAATAAGATCTATCTTTTATTCTTAACAACAGAAAGTAGTTATATAATATGATTTACATAATTACAGTATAGTATTTTTTTTTAAAAGTATTAGTTTATTATTTAAATTTATCATGAAAATTGAAAATATATTTTATTTAAATGTCTTTGTTATAAGATCATAATTAAATTGAGAAGTGGGTTGGTAAGGTTTTTTACTTTTTTTTTTTATGGTTGAGTGAATAACTTTTTTGATGTTGGGTTATTTGAAATAAAAAAAAATAGTGTTGGTTAAAATGTAAATTATTTGATATTATTAAAGTTAAATTATTAAAATGTTTTAATTGATAAATTAAATAATTTAATAATTAAAAAAATATATTTAATAATTATAAGATGAAATGAGCCAACCATTTAATATAATATTTGATTTAACTTTAAAATTGACCATTTTTAACTTGACAGTAAACCTGTCTCCAATTTTATAGTTTATTGCTATACAAAATCTAGCTTATGCGAATTGTGAAATTAATAACTTTTAAGTTATTGTTATGTCAACACAATAATTAATTTTGAATTTTAAATCGATAATAGATTAAAAAATTCAACCAATTATTAATATATTTTTGAGACTATCAAACAAATAATTAAGTTTTGAGAATTTTTCTTGTTAATCCCTAAAAAAATTATTTTCAGTTATGAATTGGCCAAAATATATAAATAAATAAGATGTTGATATATAATGAAATTTTGAATGAATTTATTTATTATTAATATATTTATTTTTGATTTTATAGGTGTTGTAAGAAAATTAATATATAAATAAATTTATTTGTTATTAATATATATTATTTTTTTTATAGGAGACATGAAAATTAATATATAAATGAATTTATTTGTATTAAAGATAAAAAATTATTGGAGGATTCTGCGGATGGACAATTTCATGACAACAAGTTTTCAACAAAATTTCAGGTAGACTCAGTCAAAATGGTTTAAAGAATTTTGATTTCTTCAAAATTGTTTAAATTATTTTTTCTTCTCATTCTATTTCGAATTTTAAATTGAGGCATGATAGGTGGAGGGAATTTAAGGGAGAAAATAGAGAGGGAATAAGGGAGAAAATACGGAGGGAATGATGTGTCATTTGTAAAAAGATAAAAGGTAAAGAGAGAGAAAAAAAAGAAATTTTGTTATTTTTTTGGTTAATCAAATTGTACCACATTATTTTCTTTCCCATTCTCTCCCTCAAATTCTCTCCCTCAATCATTTCTCTTTTAAATTGGTCAATTTTTAAAATTCAAATTTCTCATCTAATTTGATCAAACCAGGACAGCATCCCCAAATCCACTAATTGAGCAAAAGTGCAATTGGACGTAGGATATAAGTAGTTCAGGCGATTTTTTCATTGAAAAATTCATCCTTAATCATTAGTGTCGGTTTTTCAAAATCTTCATCCGTCGGTTGACGGTTAAAGATCGGTTTGATTTGATCGGTTATAAAATGGGTTCGGTTATAAAATGAGTTTTTATCAATTTAATCGTTTAAAAAATAACAAATATATATAATACAATAAATTAAATTATGAAAAAAATAGTTAAATTTTATAAATATATACATATATATAATAAATTAAAGAATAAAAAAATTAATTAAATTTTATAATAAAATTCTAATAAATTAAGTAATAAAATAAATATTTAACTAAAAAAATATATTAAAATATTAATTAAATCAAAATGAGTTAATAAAGAAAAAACAAGAACAAAAGAAAACATTAAGTACATCATTTACCACTATCAAATATACTGGTAAGGACATACATTTATCAATATATATGCGGTCGGTCGGTTAAATCGTCAGTTTTTATTATATAAACTGTCAACTGAACCGGTCATGGTCGGTACAGGAAATTATGAACCGACCAGAACTCGGATCGATTGATTTATAATTATTTCGGTAAATTTTTCATTGGTTCGGTTCTATTTATTTGATTTTTTTGGTTTTGTTTACCCCTAAATGAATCTGAATGGAGTAAAAATGTGTTTTTAAGATTTGGGCTAAGATTTTTGACTTAATTTTGTTTTTCAGCTAGCCAAATTTGTTTTATTGGTATCTTAAACAAATTATTTTTCAATTGTTGTATTTTCTTTATACTTGTATGAGTATGATTTTATGATTTGTAAACAAAAAATATCAAATGATCCATACAAATGTGGATAATCATCATTATCATTAAGTTAAAGAAGATAAAAAAAATTGAAAGGTAAAGTGTAAATATATATTTTTAAATGCTAATATTGTATTAGTAAAGACCATTTTCGTGTGGGACATAACACTCTTAGACATTTCTCACACGTAACCAAACACTGAACTCATTAAAAATTTTTGATCACCTAAATCATTTTCTTAAATGTAAAAAAGTTAGGTGACGACTCTTTAGACTCTTTAGTCGTAAGGTTATTTTTAATCAAAAAATTTAAAAGAGACATATGTTAACCTGCCATTAAATTCTCAATCTAAGATGAGATTCGAAAGAGAGTTAATTATGGGATTAACAATAAAATATATTTTTATTGATTTACTTTTGCAATCATACATTCAAGAATAAATCCCCTAAAATATAAATAATAGTATATTAAACGATGTAAGACACCGAGCTAAGTTGAACGATTTTATCGCGTACATGTATCTTTAGAGCTTGGACTTTGGTGACCTATTAGTATTAGAGCTATTTGTAATTTATTTTCTCACGGATAGAGTACCCGAATTCAGAGCATTACATGTGGTATCAAAGACGACTCGGTGTTAGGAACAAAGTGCCACGGAGAACACCTATTGAATCCTACGGGAACAGAGTGCCACATGGGTCACTTTTAGAGTTCTAATCGGAGGAGTCCAGTACTACAAATGGAATAACGACGAAGACTTTGCGTGATTAAGTTGGTGAGATTGTGATATCCCACATTGAAAAGTCACACTAAATATGAATTTCTTATAAAAATGAAATTAATCGACTATACATATTATTTACAACTTTTTGAGCTTGGAATGTGGTGAGCTAATGTAATTTATCTCCTCACAAATATTCCTATTGAAGCTCTTACCATTTTTTTAAGTGTTATTTTTAACTTACTCTGGATTATCATCCGATGATATTTTTTGATTGAAATTATTTAATCTTAATTTAATTAAATATTTTATATATATATAATTGTTTTTTTGGTTAGATTACAAGTTTAATAGTTAATACATACATAACTGTTTTAAGTTGATGGGAGGGTCAATCCACAATTCGACCCACATATTCATTTACTCTCACATATATATCTAAATTAATCACAACTCTCGACCCGACAATCCGTGCACTTTAAAAATTAAACATCATTATATTATATATATATAGATATCATTTCACTATTCTCACATCTATTATATCATTTAATTTATTAATTAAAATATCTTATAATTTAAATTATTATTATTTTTTTATCTTATCATAATATTAGTACATTTTAAGTTTTTATATACATAAAAAAATGTTTCTTCATTATTACTGCAAATCATAACTTTTTATTTAACCCTTAAAATTATAAACCTTTTAATATTTTACCATATTTTGAGTAGATCAATATCGAGGCCATCCTCCTAAATCGTGTTGAGTAAACTTTTTTTTCTCTTATAACAAATCTATATAACATAACATTTGTTTAGAATATCCATTGAATACAAGAAACAAAATAAATTGATGTAATTAAGAAAGAACCCGAGAAGCTAAAATCATTAAGACATTCAAAAATGGGACAACAGACTAAATATGTAGCCCACAAACACACTTAACCAAGCGCAGAACTTGCCGCATGACGGGCTCGAACCCAGGAACTTAAGATTAATATCCACCTCTTATTTCCAATAGGCTAGACAAATCATTAAGACATAGGATATATTCCAAGAATTAGTCAAGGCTATCCTCCAAAAAGAAAGCATAACCCTAACTCCAATATACAATTGGCTGTCATACATAGTTTTTATCTAGATTCAAACATTACAATAATATAAACACACTACAACAAAATATACCTTCCAAGACCAATAATTACCCACGCATATTAAGCGTTGGTAAAAGTCTTACCAATAAAATATTTTTGCCAACCTTTTTTAATATTTATGACAATCTTTACAAATAACAAAAAAAAATATATATATATATATATATATATATATATTTCGCGGGTCATATGCTCGGACGGGTCATTTCTAAAATAAGTGGGTTATAGAGATCGTTTCTCATTTAACTTTCATTTTCACTTCTCTCTCTAGGATCCTCTTTATGCCGGATATCTTCTCATCCTTCATCTGCCGCCGCGACCTCTAATCTCCTCTAATTTCTTCTTCTGCCGCCGCGACCCATCATTATCCGACTCGATCTTCAATTAGGACTTGGAGGCTCTGTGGATTCTTCTGGAAAGAGATGCGGATCTCATCCATCAGACTACTGTCAACGATCGCCACTCCGCTCTTCATATAGCTGCTGCCAATGTCCAGATCGAGGTTAGTTCATTTTATTTCTTGATCTATTCATCCATTTGTATATACTTTTGGATTTTTTCGATTTGGATTCCATTTCAGATTGTCACCATGCTTATTGAGATATCTGTCAATCCCGATTTGTTGAATCGCTATAAACAGATGACCTTTTTATCTGTGTTAACGAGATACTTATGTTCAAGATTAATTTTGTTATTTAGAACATTGAGGTTTATAACTATAAATTTTATTAGACTCCATTGATGTTGGCTGCAATGAACGGGAAGATATCTTGTGCAGAAAAGCTTATTGAAGCTGGAGCTAATGTAATAACCTAGATGTCTTTCTCTCTCTCAATCGATTGATCTCATTCCTCTTTGTAGCGGCGGAATCGGATTTGACTCGTTTTCTCTTTTGTTAAAATTTTGTCAGATTTTGATGTTTGACTCGATTAATAAAAGGACATGCCTACACTATGCTGCTTACTATGATCATTCTGATTGTCTTCAAGTCATTCTTTCAACCGCTAGTACATTCGATGTTGCTGTATCTTGGTGAGTCTATCTTCGTTAAGGCCGAGAAGGAGTATGTGAATATTTTATAATGGCATTGAAATGTATTTTCTTAGAGGGAATTGGGTGTGATATGGGATGTGGATTTATACGGAGAATTTCTCAAGATTGGGGGTGGAAAAGAAAGGTAATTATCTCTTTAGTAATGTTCAAAAGATTATGTATGATTAAAAGTTCATTTTGATGATAAGTTGGTACATTCTTGTTTTGGTAGGATGACAACACGTACTTTAACAAAATTAGTTGGCCAGATAAGCTCCTAAGGATGAAACTAAAAGAAAGGAATTTATTCCTTATCTTCACAAGAGGAAGACCGAACTGTTCATGGTCTTTATTGAGAAGAAGTTGTTGCCTCTTTGGCCAGGTGTTGCAAAGTAGGTGTTGTTAAATCTTTAAAGACAAACCCTTGGATTTTAGTTGCATCTAGATCTTTTCAATATCATCCTCTATAGAGAGTATGATCTTCTTCTGAACTTATTACGCAAAACTAAAGAATAATCACATCCCTTGGAAAAATATCAATCTACCAATGATTATATTAGATTTCAAGCTTTAACATATGAATCGTGCCAAAAGTTGGTTTAACAAACTTTTCCCTTTGTCGTTTCCATCATTGACAACATAACTGTCTCTTACTCTTAGCATTTATACTGAATATATACATCCCAAATTACAAGTTACATGCTGGAGATGGATACTGTTAACTCACAATACAACCTAACTGAAATTTAGTCTCTCTTAGTTGCATTGTCCAAGTTGGTTGACCAGGCTCTTACTAAAGGAGTAAAAGGGGCTGTGTCCAGTACATCCAATGAGAAGGCGGTATGCATCAAAAGCTTACATGTTTATCGTACCATTTGGAAACACTTTCTTTTTTATCATATTTGGAAACAGAACTTAGTCAACACAAATTTATTAGAAGTTTCTCATCTGGATCCAAAAAAATAAAATAATTGTTTTGTTTAATTACCATTAAACATTCTTATACTTATTGACATTTCTTATGATTTTGATAATTGCAGGTCTCTGTAATAGTTTCATTTCTATTAGGACCAGAAAGAGCAGAGAAAATCCAAATATTTGTTGGGATGTGGTGCCTCGCAAGAAGCCTGATCCAGAAATATCTTTTTTACCTTTGTGATTCAACTAGAGACAAATTTGAAAATAACAATAGCTTAAGATTTAATAGTATGCATCTTTTTTCATGAAGATTGAGGAAAACTTCTTTTATTCTAACCTCAAATAGTTTCCCTTTGAAATCAATGACAGGCAAATTTCAAACAAAGCATACAAGTAAGATTTGGTTATATAAATATAAATCACATCTTCATATATTTTAACATTTTTATCATGTTATCATTATGGTTTCAGATTTGCGTATGTTAGACAAGATGATTTGTTCTTCTTACAGCTGACTGTTCGAGAAACGTTGTCTCTTACAGCTGAGCTCCAACTTCGGGAGATAATATCTATTGAAAAGAGGGATGAATATGTCAATAATCTTTTGTTTAAACTCGGTTTGGTATGCATCTAATCTCCTAAGGAGTTGAATATTAAAGAGTTTTGAGTTTCCTTTTTTTTGCCAACTTATGATATTTCTTTAATTTCTTGGTGTGAATTTCACTTTAAAGGTCAGTTGTGCCGATTTCTGTATTGGGGATGCAAAAGTGCGGGGAATTAGTGATGGTGAAAAGAAACGTTTATCAATGGCATGCGAAATGATTGCAGCCCATCTGCCATTTTTGCTGATGAGCCTACAACAGGTAATGTTTGTGATATAGCATACTTAAGTAATACTTTAACAATTGGCTTGCATTATTTCTATTCAATGAGATCTAAACTTGGATGAAATCTAATGAACCCTTTGTTTTTCTCATTCTTTCTACTTCTTTCCATAAAATCATCCCAGAAAGGCAGGACTCCTTTAATTCCCAGTTGTAATTTTTGTTGATTGATAAGGGAGTTGTCGAGACAACTTCCACTTTATGCGAAATTGAATCTACTTAAAGGTATATTTCTACCTTTTTTATGTCTTGTTTTTTTATTATTATTGCGATATTCTTTATTAGAAGTAAATTGTTAGAACTCTAAGTATAATATTAGATGAGAGGATATTGTGATTCTTCCTCTTATCTTTTTGTATTAGATGTTTCTTCTTATATTGTTGATCTGAGTTTTATACTTTTTGTTTGAGTTATATATTGTTAAAGGAAATTAATCATCTGTTTTTGTTTTTTTTTTTATGGTATTGATGACTGATTGAAGTATTCATCCTCAAGTTGTCATCTGCAAGAAGTAAAAATGTGGACACAACAACCAGGTTTTATTTCTTTCAAATTGTCTATATTTAATTCACATCAATATACTTTTTCTATTTCTAATCTTAAAAAGATTATTCTTTAACATAATTGCAGCGGAGACCCAAATAGAAGATCAAGTAGATAAAAATTATCTATTTTCAGTCTTCTATTTTAGTTTTGTTGTTCAAAACTATTTTGTTTGTTATAGATCTTTTTGACTATTATACGATTAAATTAGATATTTGATTAAATGAGATATTTGATTAAGAGAATTTATGTTAATTTTGTTATAATTAAAAATGTTAATAATTAGTATTAAATAATTAATTTTAATGATTATTTAATTTAAAAAAATAAACAAAAATATATTATAAAAAATTGTCAAAAAAAAATCAATATTATAATATAAGAATTGGTTAAAAATTAAAAAGACTTTTAGCAACGCTTAAATTAATTTTACCGACGCTTAATTAAGCGTTGTTATAACTTGCGCCCACCCTGCTTCTGGCGACGCATAAATAAGTGTCGGTAATATTTTTAGCGACGCTTTTAAGGGTTGGCAGAAGTCTTTTTAAGCGTCGCCGAAAGTCTTTTTTGTTGTAGTGACATAAGATAACAACAACAAAAATAAAATAACAAAAAAAAATTAATGACACCTTTAGATTGATTATAAAGGAACAAGAAACAACCTCAACCATAATCTCTCTTCAATCATACATAAACACCATCTTATAAGCTTGAACACAATAATTAAATCAAATTAAATAAAGACTTGCATTTCTACAATGCATATATTAAGAACATCTTCTTCCATCAAGGTTGTCAAAAAAAAGTTTGACCATGATGTTTCATAGTAAAAACGCATTTCTCTTGAACAAGTAAGGGTGTTATCGCTCTACGTCGATATTGGCTTCACTTGAACATCTTGTCAAATCTATCGTCTAAATCTAGTCAGATTTAGAAATTTATTGACAATTTCTCACAAAAACAAAAAGAGAAATATAATGTGTTTCCAAGCATGGTAATTCATAAGTAATAAGAAAAGGTTGTCATGATTTCTGATCTTGAACAATTTTCAAGATATTATCGAAGAAAGGGAGCTCACATGGGATCCTAAGAACTCCGCCTTGTTGAAATCCAAACTCCTCCTCCGCCTCTCGCAGAAGCAACCTAAATTCATGGTGGCTCAAGTACTCCGTCGGTATAATGTACCTCTTCATCAACATCTCTTTCCCCACACAAACCGCAAGACACCCTTTTGGCACTACATCAACTAAATCATCGACATTATTGTTACCACTACTAGTCAAGTCCGAGAATGAAAGAGTCTTCTTAAGAAACTTGTTGATGCTCTTTCCACCCCCACCAGATGAACTATTAACATAACTAATATCGGGATTATCGTCATGATTACTCGCTTTCTTCCATTTCTTAAGGAGGCGTCGCAGCTTAACAATGTCGCTTATCTTGTTAGACTTGTTTGAATCCATAAATATGATCAAATGGTTGCTCAACAAAGCTAGCTAGAGATCTACTTATAGAGTATAGTGGTAGTTATTTTGGTTTGTGTAGTAATATTTAGCCCATATATATATACATACACATGCATAGAGATTCTTGTTTTCATGTGGTGTATAGTATTAATTAATCACAGAATTTCTGCTACATGTTCATGTTAATTATGTGATAGGTTCTAGATAATGAGATGTGACTTAATTAATTTACACACAAAAGAAACCCATGTGACTATTTCCTTTTTATATTAAGAAAATACATTATTATTACTATTTTTAGATTTTGTTATAAATGAATGAAGTGAGGATGTCTCCACAACATTTTCTTTTCGAAGAAATTTTTGTTAAAAAAATTGAAAAAGTTATTTATAATACCAAATCAAAGCATGACCCGGGATTTGAAAAGCTCATTATGACATAAACTTTGATTAATTAGGATTAAAGATTATCGATATTCTTCGTGAGATACCCAATAAGAATTTGAATTTAATTTTGTACTATATTGATTTGATTTTTTTTTTTTTTGAAATTGTGTTATCAAGCTCCATGTGAGAATTAAGATCATGGAAATTTCTAATCTAAGTAAAAAAATTATTATGATTTTTTTATAATATGTACGGGATCAGAACCTTAATTATATGTATTAAACTATTTAATTAATCATTAATCAATGATCATAGAGAAGCACGGTCACAGTTAGGGGTGAGCATAATATGGGTTTACCCAAACCCAACCCTAACCCAAACCCAAAATATTAATTTGGGTTGGTTAATATGGGTTGGGTTGAGTATGGGTTGGGTTAAGTATGGGTTGAGTTTAATTTGGGTTGGGTTAGGGTTACCCAAATTACCCAAATTATATGAATTTAGTTTAATTCTCTATTATTAATTCAATATAAACTAATCATCTTCCAACTTTAAGTCGAACACGTTTTTGACATGTTTAACATATTTTCACACGTTTAACACGTTTTCTACGCATATAACACGTTTATAATTTTTTTTAACACGTTTCACTTATAACATGTTTTTCACACGTTTAACACGTTTTTCACACGTTTAACACGTTTTTCACACGTTTAACACGTTTTCACATTTTTGACACGTTTTTACATTTTTGACACGTTTATCACGTTTTTGACATGTTTAACACATTTTCACACTAATAACACGTTTTTCACGTTTTTGTTACTTTGAACACGTTTTTGACATGTTTAATACGTTTAACGAGGTTTTGACAAGTTTAACACGTTTTTTTACGTTTTTGGCACGTTTAACACGTTTTTAACATATTTAACACGTTAACACGTTTTTGATAGGTTTAACACAATTTTCATGTTTTTGGCACGTTTAACCCATTTTAAACATATTTAACACGTTTTTGATAAGTTTAACACGATTTTCACGTTTTTTGGCACGTTTAACAAGTTTTTGACATTTTAATACGTTTTTTATATATGTAACATGTTTTTCACACGTTTAACACGTTTTTAATATTTTTAACACGTTTTCACACTTAAAAACATGTTTTTCACACGTTTAACACATTTTTACGTTTTTGGCACGTTTAACACGTTTTTGACATTTTAACACGTTTTACACATTTAACATATTTTTGACATGTTTAACATATTTTTTTGCACGTTAACATGTTTTGATAAATTTTAACACGTTTTTGTCACGTTTAACACGTTTTTGGCATTTTTGACACGTTTAATACGTTTTCACACGTTTGATGTGAAAACATGTCAAACATGTGAAAACGTATTAAACGTGTCAAAAATGTGAAAAACATGTTAAACGTGTAAAAAACGTGTTAAACGTATCAAAATATGCTAAAAACGTGAAAATCGTGTTAAACGTACCAAAAATGTGGAAAACGTGTTAAACGTGCCAAAAACGTGGAATATGTGTCAAAACGTGTTAAACGTGCCAAAAATGTGAAAAACGTGTGAAACGTGTCAATAATGTGAAAAACGTATTAAACGTGTCGAAAACGTGTCAAAAACGTGAAAACGTGTCAAAACGTGTCAAAAACGTGAAAAACGTGTTAGACGTGTCAAAACGTGCCAAAAACGTGAAAAACGTGTGAAACGTGTCAAAAATGTGAAAGACATGTTAAACGTGTCAAAACGTGTTAAACGTTTTAAAACGTGTTAAACGTGTCAAAAATGTGTCAAAATGTGTTAAACGTGTCGAAAACGTGAAAAAACGTGTCAAAAACGTGTAAAAACGTGTCAAAAACGTGTCAAACGTGTCAAACGTGTTAAAAATGTCAAAAACGTGAAAAACGTGTTCAACGTGTCAAAACGTGTTAAACGTTTTAAAACGTGTTAAACGTGTCAAAATGTGTCAAAATGTGTTAAACGTGTCGAAAACGTGAAAAAACGTGTCAAAACGTGTAAACAACGTGTAAAAAACGTGTCAAACGTGTAAAAAACGTGTCAAACGTGTCAAAAACGTGTCAAATGTGTCAAAAACGTGTCAAACGTGTTAAACATGCCAAAAACATGAAAAACGTGTTCAACGTGTCAAAAATGTGTTAAACGTGCCAAAACGTGTTAAACGTGTGAAAAACGTATTAAAAATGTCAAAAACGTGAAAAACGTGTTAAACGAATAAAAATATGTTAAATGAGTCAAATACATATTAAATAAAAAGATAAAAGTAAAATAATTTGGGTTACCCAACCCATACTCAACCCAACCCATACCCAACCCATATTAGTAAATAATATGGGTTGAATTATGGGTTGGGTAAATTTAATTTGGGTTGAATATGGGTTGGGTAATACGGGTTGGGTTTACCCGTTTGCTCACCCCTAGTCACAGTCAGTCCCCCATTTGACTGTCTAGAATCTGTATCTAATTTAATAACTAGTTGCCTAAAAAATACAGAAACTGTATATAGTTGGCAAGATCCGCCATGATCGCCGGAGCAAATAATTTAAATCCGACATACATTACAATAATTTCATCAAAATTAAATACATATTTAATCAACCCACAGACTGCTATTATTTTATTCACTATTTATTTATTGATTTCTCATTTAAAAAAAATAAATAAACAAAAAATATCTCAAAATGGAGATATGTGCACTAAATTAAGAAAGTTAATAATAATAAAGGATAATGGTTTTTTAAATTTAATTATATAAACAATTAAAATATGCTAAAACATTTATCTGAAACGACAGGGATATAAGAAGAAGATATGGAAATCTATTTTTTTTTCTCATTATGATACTCTGAACCCTCGTTTTCTATGGTATATATGTTATAAATAATTAATTAACATAGATGACAATTTTAATATTTATATAGTCTTAATTAGAGAAATTAATATAGATCTCTATAATTTCAAATTGTCATCTTCTTGGTTTAAACGGCCTCCTCACATGGAAAAAAGCATATAATCTTGAAAGTGAAAAGGGATAAATATCGTAAGTATAGATTAATCCTCATTAACAATATATTGTTATTTATGTTTACATATATATATATTTTTTCTTTATTCATTCTTTTCAAAAGTATGACAGTGAAAATAGAGAAAATAGTGTATAAATTTATATTAGGATCATTAACTCATCATTTTGTTATTTAATTAGTTAGAATTAGTTAAATATTTTAAAGATAAGGCAGATTGTATAATCAAGATCTAGTTTTTTTAATACCGTTTTTCTATAAAAAATGGTGTAATAGATTTGCAACGGAGCCAAATATTCTTTGGACATCGATAGTGAGATGTAAGTAGGTTAAAATTGGTATAGTTGGTTCATCAAAATATCTAATCATCCAACGAGGTGTAGTATTTGAAAGAGAATTTATTTTATGTGAAAGAGTTTTCGCGAGCAGTCCAAATTAATTGTGAGGATGGATTTTCGATCAGTTTTTGGGATGACACTTAGTGTATTGTCAAAATTCTAGGTACGATGTATCCTGGACTTTCTTCCATCTCTATATGTAGAATGTCACAGTTAAAGACATGTTTGATCCTAGATCTAGTGATTTAGTTAGCCAATGATATAGAATGAGATTAAACATTAGAGAGAGATTAAATGATCGAAGGAGATTTCCACAATATTTCTCTACCTCATTTTCCCTCCTCGGGTTATTAGATGATCCAGGGAGATTAATATTAGTATATTGTATATATCTTGTTACCTTGTTTAGATTCCTCGATTAGTGGGTTACCTTGTTTAGATTCCTAGATTAGTGGTTTACCTTATTAAGAGTCTTTTGACTAGTATATATTGTAACATTGTTTATCAATAATAACCATGGGATTAATCTCTATCATGGTATCAGAGTAAAGATCCTCTCAAGATCATCAATCGAATTTTTTTTTTCTCTTCCTCCCACCTTGCTGCCTCACGCACAAACTTCTAATGTCTGTCCCACCTACTAATTCAGACTCCTCCTCCAATCAAAGTCAGACGCCCACCACCATGTCTGTTTCTCAATACCACTCTGCTTTCTCTGTTAACAATCTCCGCTCCATAATTCCTATCACCCTAGAGATGGGTAGCGAGGAATATCTCTCTTGGGCAGACCTTCTCGAAAACCACTGCTTGATTCACAATGTTTACGAACATCTCAAACCAAAAACTCCCAACGCCTCCGAAACACCTTCAACATCTTCCGAGACCGACTCTCTTCTGTGGAAACGCCTTGACGCCCTTGTCAAGCAATGGATATTTGGAACAATATCCAAGGATCTACTAAACACGATCCAAAAACCTGGTATGACGGCTGCTCAGGCTTGGGAACGTTTAGCGAATATATTTCAAGATAACACAGGTTCTCGCGCTATGTATCTTGAAAATAGGTTTTCTCAAATTCGTCTCAATGATTTCCCAAACATGAGTGCTTATTGCACTGAATTGAAGATGATTGCGGATCAACTTGCTAATGTTGATTGCCCCGTTTCTGAAAATCGACTGGTGTTGCGTCTACTTGGGGGTTTGAATGAAAACTACGAAACAATCGCCACCATAATAGGTCAAAAGAAGCCTCTCCCATCTTTCTACGATGCTAGATCTGATTTGCTCCTTGTTGAAACAAGGAAGGATGAATTCGTCCACACAAACACCTCTTTTATTGCCTCGGACGATCGTAGCCAAGGCCGCGGAAACAACTCTAGCCAATCAGCCCGTGCTACCGGCCAGCAGCAGCAGCAGGGCACCTCTAGCGCGCAGGAACAGGCCGGCCAGGGCCGAGGACGCAGCCAGCGCGGCAGAGGACGCGGTCGCAACACCAGCCGCACATACCACCAGCAGCAGCAATTCTGGGCACCTCCTGGCCAACAGCAATGGGCACAGTGGGCGCCTGCGGGCTGGACAGCACCCCCTTGTCCCTACCCGACACAACAGATCTGGCCGCAGCAGCAAAGCGCCCCCTGGCACGCATCTGGTCAACAGCAACAAGGCGCCTCCTGGCGCGGTTCTGGCTATCAGCAGCAACACACTCGGACAGCAGGAGCAGGCGTACTCGGTTCTCGGCCACAGCAGGCCTACATGGCTGAGACGAGCCAGCAGCAGCCCCAAAGTTACGTTGCAACCGATATCAATCAGGCGATGCACACTTTATCCCTTACTCCGCCTGACGATACTTGGTACATGGATTCGGGAGCAACTTCACACATGACACCCAACTCAGGTAGTCTCTCGCCTTATTCTAATTTAAGTTGTGTTAAAAATATCATTGTTGGGAGTGGACAGGAAATCCCGATTCGCGGTATTGGTAAAACTAACTTAAAACCACCCTTACCACCCTTACTTCTGAACAATGTTCTACATGCTCCCAAACTCATTAAAAATCTTATATCTATTCGTCGGTTTACTCGTGATAACAACGTCTCTGTAGAATTTGACTCACTTGGTTTTTCTGTAAAGGATTTCCAGACGGGGAAGGTTATCATGAGGAACAATAGCTCGGGGGATCTCTACCCACTCTCTCTGTCGAGCCAAAGCCAAAAACCCCCAACTAATTCTTCGTTTACTGCAATTTCGTCAAATTTATGGCATAATAGATTAGGACACCCCGGTGTCGATATTTTGCATTCTCTCAATAAATCAAATTCTATTTCTTGTAAGCCCGTTTTAGGGTCTAAACTCTGTGAGTCTTGCATCTTTGGTAAACAAGTTAAGTTACCATTTACCAATTCTGTCTCTTATACTACTTCCCCATTCGATATTATTCATAGTGATTTGTGGACGTCGCCTGTGCTAAGTACAAATGGACATAAATACTATATTCTGTTTCTTGATGATTACACAAATTTCCTTTGGACTTTTCCAATTGGAAACAAATCCCAAGTATTCTCCGTCTTCTCTACACTTCAAAATCAAATTCAAACACAATTTCAAAAGCCCATTAAAACAATCCAATGTGACAACGGAACTGAATATAACAACAGTCAATTTCGTACATTTTGTGACAAAAATGGTCTACAATTTCGCCTCTCTTGCCCCTATACTTCTCCTCAAAATGGTAAAGCAGAAAGAAAAATACGCACCATAAATAACATGATTCGAACATTGCTTACTCATGCTTCTCTCCCGTTAAATTTTTGGCATCACGCCCTCGAAATGACCACTTATCTCCTAAATATTCTTCCAAATAAACAAATTCGAAATTTCTCACCCACTCAACTTCTATATAACCGAACTCCTTCTTACTCTCACCTAAAAATTTTCGGTTGTCTTTGCTATCCTCTTCTTCCTCCAACCACTATTCACAAACTTCATAAACGCTCTACCCCTTGTGTCTTTTTAGGATACCCCTCTAATCATCGCGGCTACAAATGCTACGACCCAGCCTCAAAAAGATTTATCATCTCTCGTCACGTCATTTTTGACGAAACAAAATTTCCCTTTTCTCTTGTCCAAAACCCAAACTCAACTCACCCATCTCAATCCGAACCAATAACCATCCCAATACACATCCAAACCCCGCCCATCACCGAGTCCATTTCCCCACCAAACAACACTCCATTACCGAGCCCATTATCAACTCAACACACTCCACCAAACCCACCATCACCCATCACCACTTCACCAGGCCCAAACCCAAACACGACCAGCCCGTCCACAAGACCAAACCGTCCAAATCATTCACCAACCATCATCAATCCAACACGGACAATACGAACCCGCGCAATGGATGGGATTGTCTGTCCAAAACGCATTTTCAATCTAAACACACTCACATCTCCATCGCCTATTCCCAAAAACCCAAAGTTAGCTTTATCAGACCCGAATTGGAAAGCCGCCATGGACGATGAGTTTAACGCTTTAATTAGTAATAAGACTTGGGACTTGGTTCCGCGTCCTCAGGGTGTTGATATTATACGATGCATGTGGATTTTTAAGCATAAAACTAACTCTGACGGCTCTTTTGAGAGGCATAAAGCCCGTCTTGTTGGTGATGGCAGGTCTCAGCAGATTGGAATCAATTGTGAAGAAACCTTTAGTCCTGTTGTCAAACCAGCCACCATACGAACTGTTCTGAGCATTGCTTTATCGAAGTCTTGGTCCATTCACCAAATGGACGTCAAGAATGCATTTTTACATGGTAATCTCAACGAAACAGTTTACATGCATCAGCCTTTCGGTTTTAGAGACAAAATCTTTCCCGACCATGTTTGTTTATTGCGCAAATCTTTATACGGCTTAAAACAAGCTCCTCGTGCTTGGTATCAAAGGTTTGCAGATTTTGTCTCTACAATCGGTTTTACACACAGCACGACTGATCATTCGCTTTTTATCTATCAACATGGGTCCGAAATTGCCTATCTACTCTTGTATGTTGATGACATTATCATTACGGCTTCGTCTGATCAGTTACGTCAGACTCTCATGAAAAGCTTAGGCGCAGAATTTGCTATGAAGGATTTAGGTAAATTAAGCTATTTCTTGGGAGTTGCTGTATCGTATACTAAGGATGGACTTTGTCTTAGTCAGAAGAAATATGCTGAAGAAATTATTGATCGTGCTGGAATGTCTACTTGCAAATCAACACAAACGCCGGTCGATACAAATGGCAAACTTGGAAAATCAACTAGTCCACCAGTCTCTGACCCCACTCATTACAGAAGTTTAGCCGGAGCACTACAGTATCTTACTTTCACACGTCCTGATATTTCATATGCAGTCCAGCAAATTTGCCTCCACATGCATGATCCGAAAGAGGCTCACTTGGCTGCCTTACACAGAATCATTCGATACTTACAGGGTACAAAGCACTATGGCCTTCATCTTTACAAATCCTCACTGTCTACACTCGTTTCATATACTGATGCAGACTGGGGAGGATGTCCAGATACCCGTCGCTCTACATCTGGCTATTGCGTCTTCCTAGGCGATAATCTTCTGTCTTGGTCGTCAAAACGGCAATCCACACTTTCTCGTTCTAGTGCTGAAGCTGAATATAGAGGAGTTGCCAATGTTGTCTCCGAATCCTGTTGGCTTCGCAATTTATTGTTAGAACTTCGTATCTCATTGGACAAAGCCACACTGGTCTACTGCGACAACATAAGTGCGATTTATCTCTCCCAAAATCCGGTCCAACATCAACGTACCAAACACATCGAAATGGACATACACTTTGTAAGGGAAAAAGTAGATAGAGGTAAAGTTCGCATTCTTCATATGCCTTCTCGTTTTCAAATCGCTGACATATTCACCAAAGGACTTCCGCGCATACTATTTGAAGATTTCAGAGACAGTCTCAGCGTCCGAGAATCTCCCGTTTCGACTGCGGGGGTGTATTAGTATATTGTATATATCTTGTTACCTTGTTTAGATTCCTCGATTAGTGGGTTACCTTGTTTAGATTCCTAGATTAGTGGTTTACCTTATTAAGAGTCTTTTGACTAGTATATATTGTAACATTGTTTATCAATAATAACCATGGGATTAATCTCTATCAATTAACCGTATTGATAGGGGTTGTTTTCATGAAACTAGGTTGGAAGTCAAATTTGCTTCGGATTGCTAGGATTTCTGGCACAACTCTTCTTAGAGAATCAGTGCTAGAATTATTGGGAATCCACCACTTTTAAGATATCGCTAGTGGAGGTGGAATTCTTCGATCCTCCTTTTTGGGCCATTGATTGACCATATTAACTTCGAGACTGTTAATAGGTTCATCCACGGAGATCATATTTACCTGATGATCGGGTAACGAATTCTTTACAATTTTAGATTTAGGAATGATCTTTTGATCGATCAAGTCTTGACACTGATGCTTAAGAACACTACAGTTATCAATAGAGTGACCTTTCATCTGATGGTATGCACACCATGCACTTTCGAATTTTTTAAGGAACTCTTTACCTTCTCGTGGAGTTAAATTTTTGATTAGATTCCTTTGTTGGGGGAGAGTAAGGGCTTGACTCTGGGTCATACCCAAATCATCAAACGTTCTAGGAGGCCTTGAGACCCTTAATATTCGTGGTTTAAATATCGTCGGGACATTTGTTTTAGCCAACACTGGTTTCCTTGGACTTGACTTAGGAAAGGCTAGAGCTTGCCAAGCGGTTGTGACCTGGTGGATCTCGGTTTTGTCCTTCCTCTAAGGTCGAGGAGGGGCAATATATGTCTTCACAGTTTTCCCCTCATTTCTTTCTTTTCAAAGGCTTCATCGAGGTTATTGCCCGTTTTGAGGAGTTTCTTCATGTTTTGGAAAGTTTTGACGGCGAATCCAACATAATATCGACCGTTAACATTATTCAAAATCATATCGATTTGTCTTTGTTCATTAGGTAGATAATTGATTTCCTCAACAACAACTTTCCACCTTTCGATGAAAACTACAAATTTCTCGTTCTCGCCTTGTTTCTTGTTCTTGAGCTTTTTCTTAGGCTGTTCTAAGTTGAGATGCATGCTAAAATATTCTATAAAGGCTGATGCGAGTCATCGATAGTTTGAAGATAAACTATCTTCTTTTGGCGATACCAACGTAAGGCGACACCATCTAAATATTGTGGAAATAGATGGAGGACTGTTGGTTCTCCCAAATATAAAGGTGTCATAGCCATAATGTATATCCGAAAGAAAGCAACAGAGTCACTTTTGCCTACGTACTTTGACAAAGAGGACAATTTTATCCCAAACGGGATGATTGCTCGTTTGGATGTTTTCATAGCATTTTTTCAATCACGGTGTTCATGAATACTACACTTGGTCAAAAAAGTCGACAACTTAAAGCATTTTTCCGACTCGATAGTTTTCACCTCATAAACTTACCTTTCTCTCGAATCCCGAGTGGGATGAGAACCCAAAATGATAGGCTAAACTAGAATCCAACTTAATGTCAATTTTATTTAATCTCGTGACTTACCTTCCTTTCGAACCTCGTAAAACAAAACGAGAGAATGACTTTCTCGGAAGTCATCTCGTCTAAAGTAAGGTGAGGAACTGAAAATAGGATTTAATGTTATCGATAGACTATCATTGACTTTTTAGAGTCGTCACCCAATTTTCTCTTTAAGAAATTGGTAAAAGAGATGTTGTGTGTTCTCAAAGGCAAATAAAAGAGATTTCAATCAATGTTCGGTGTTTGGTTAGATGTGAGAAAGGGCATCAATGTTATGTGTCAAATGTCCGTCAAATTATGGTCTTTACTATAAACACTTGACCATTTTATATAAAATATTTCGTTTACACTTCGTTTTTTTATTCCACCCTAGTACACATGTCTAAGGATAAATCTAAACATAATCATTCTACTAAAGGTTTTTAATATGTTTTTAAGGCATGCATTTAGGTTATTGTCATAGTGCGAGAAATAAATATGTAAGATTGAGATAAGTACATATAGGTGTATGTGAGATCTCAATAATACAAAAAAGATAAAAAGAGAGTTAGTAAAAAAATCCAAACAAGACTTAAGGTAATTATCTTTTTTATATTTTTGTTGGAAATTATATATTTAGCCATTTTATTATTATTATTATTATTATTATTATTATTAATAAGAAAGAACCCTAAACGTAAATAATATGATAGTACAAAATAAATCTGCAACTAAGTATCTGCTTAGGCTCTGTTGACCATGTCAACCAGACTGAATGTAAGCTCAAGTATGAGAGGATTGACCAGAATGTGGCTCAGACGTGAATGACTCAGGGTTTTGTTGGTAAGTGGTACGTCATGGGTTCCAATCCTAGGAATGACATTATTCATTTTTTTTTCCTTGAATAGAAGAAGAATTGGCTAGAAATATATTCCAATCATTATTTTAAAAACCATTTCGGTCATCAACCTAGTTTTTTTTTTCGGTCCAACCGGCTGAATCAGAATTTTTTTCTTCATTTTTTAACCATTTATTCTCTTCTAAACCCAAACACATCACATATTCACACTTATTATCTTCTAAACCCAAACGCATCAGATTCATAGTCACTTATTCTCTCTCTATGATTTCCATAATTAAACAACCTTAAGTAAAATAAACCCTTTTCAATCTTCCTTCTACCAAGAACCCTAAAAGAAAACTGTCAGCACCGTACCTCTAACCTCTACCAACAAATGTTCAGCTTGAAGAACCTTAATCCAACAGTACCTTCTCATTCTATTATAAATTGATCTGCTTGTTGCTCATAAACCAACACATGATCGACTAACACAAAAAATAATTGACCAAGCCAATCAACCGCCATGAAGATATCCAAATACACACAAAATTACATGGTCAATCACATACTTTACTTAAGATTACTTATTAATTACATATCAATATATCATACATACGTATCAATATATATAACTTACCGATGAGTTCTAGCTGAAGAACAACATTAGATTTGAAGGAAGAGACAGAGCAGATCTAGATCTGAGGAGTTAAGGTGAGTTAACGGTTAAGGGAGAGATATGAATCATATTTGTCTATTTCTTCCTTCGAACTAGAGGTAAGAAATAGATCTGAAAGCTTCTGTATCAGGAAAGAAAGAAAAAAAATAATAGTTTATAACATAACCTTTCGAACCAGAAATAACCGGTTTGATTTTCCGGTTGAACCGTCCGGTTGGACCGGATTTTGACAGGTTCGAAAGGTAACCGTTTTGATGACAAAATATGGACCATTCAATAAACCGTTTCGCAGTCAGATCGTTTAGACCATTGATCAAACCGGTGTATTTTAAAATTATGGTTTCAATTATTCAATCAACATAACATCAACACATCAAGAATGTGATCATCATTTTAAAATTTTAATTTAAAAAAAAAAATCATTTTGAATTACCGATCCATAAGCACATTCATATGTTCTAGGGTGCTCACAGGATGATGAGAAATCCACATACCATAATTAGAACTTTAGAACATGTACTTTACATTTGAAAAGTTTCTGCAAAATTTTGAAAATTTTGAACGTTTTCAATATAGGGAGAATAAAAAAATCTAGCTTAGAAATAACATATATAGTGTTTTTAATCATCCAAACACTAAAACCCATCACATCCCAATGCGAACAAGCTCATATATATAATAATTATGCTTAAATTTAAAGTGTTTGGATTGTTAGGTCGAGAGATGTAGTTAATTTGGATATATATGTGAGACAAAATAGATACTTGAGTCGGATCGTGAGTTGATCTGCCCATAATTTTAAACGGTTAAATTTAGAATAAAAAATGCTATATGTATATTTTGAACTTGCAATCTAACAAAATAAATGCAACCCTTAACCAACTAAGCTAATAAGACTTTATATTTTAAATTTTATATTATTTATTTTAAACCTTTGATTTTTTTAAAACTAATTTGTGATGAAATGGGTACAACATTTATTCCAAATTATTTTATTTATATAATTTGGCATTTATCCTTAATTAATATGGATTCAATTATTACAATAATTAATCCAATTAATTGTTTAATTGGGTTCTGGTCTTTAAGTTAATTATTTTTATTTTTTTATTCAAAAACAATCAAAATAATTAATTTTAAATTTATAAATTGGGTGTTTAAAATTTTAGTGCTTACAAATTCTTATAATATATATTTTTTTATTTTATGTGATAAATTCATCTTGCCCCATCTCTTTCCTATCCTCTACCCTCTATGAAATTTCTCTAAACATAATTATTTATCTCATAAGCCATGGTATTTCATCTTCACCAAATATACTCAACGGACAAATCATCAACGATTTATCTATATACTCTAACTTCATGGATTCACGGATCCATCGCCATGAACCGGCGGGAAGCTTTTCGTGTACTTTTATTATATTTGTTCTTTACCATCTTTTCAAATGTTAACTTTCTCTCTCCAATTCCCTATTGTTAAAATCGCCCTAAAAATTGTGGGTAGTGGTGGTTATGGACGATGAAATGAAGCTCTAGCGAACCATGTGTTGGAACTTGTTGATGTTATCATTGAAACTGTCGACTACAACATCGACACCATTTCCCTACAAACCAAATTCTTATGTCTTAACCTACCTAGGCTATCGATCTCCGCCACAAACTCCCTCATACCTTGAATTGAATTGTTGATCAACCTCTTAATCGCAAGACCCCATTACTAGATAAAACACCCTTATAAATCACCTCAAATCCACCATTTCCCATAATCTCACTCTCCTTAAACCCTTGAGTTGCCTTGTGTAATCCCAGGAAATCCCTTTCGTAGCTTAGCACTTGTTTGGAGGACACATGACAATACATGGGGATCTAGAGTGACCTGAGATTCGATGGTTTAAACCTTGGTTTGCGTGCCATACATGTTTTCAAAATAAAACATTATTTTAATTTTTTTTTGATAGTACCTAACAACTTTTAAAATTAATTATGTAAAAATAATTAATTTTATTCAAATTTTAATAATTTGGGGATTTGTTATAATCCAATGACGATTTAATTTAAAATCCGGTTTAAATTAATTAAACATAATTAATTTAGGAAAAGATTATTTATTTGAAGACATAGTTGTCAATTGATTTTAGAAAAAAATTAATAAAAAAATGTACGTGTACAAACGTATTTTATACCAGAGTTTTGTTTTTTGGTTCGAAGTTTGGTGATAATCGAGAAAAGGCTTACGCACTTCATCCTTCGTATCCGTCCAAAGACAGTCTCTACTTATAAAGTTGGCTTTTAAAAATCGGTTATATAACTTTTTAAGTTTTAACCAATTATTCTTCTAGGCCTAGTCATGCTTCTAGGTTTAGCATTATTAAAATATTAAAACATCAATACTTAAATGAGGACAACTAGGGTGGAAATACCTAGAGAATATCAATTATTTTTAAAGGAATTAGAGTTTAGAAGTAAACATCAAACAAGCCCTTGTTGAAATATTTTTGTGGAAATATCCCAAAAATATTTAAAATACATTTTCTAATATTTTTGTAATTTTGGGTTTTCAAAAGTGGAACCAAACAGGACTTGATTCCAGAGTCATAATGCTTGGGTCCGATTTAATCAATCGGGGTCCAGAGACCCTCAGTCTAGGCTCGAGCTCTCGGTTTGAGTACTGGAGTCTCTTGGTCGAGGTACTAAGGACTCTCGATCCTTAACTGATCTTACCGGTCTAGGTATAAAAACCTATTGGTCCTAGACTAGCCCTGGACTAAGTTCCTCGGTCCTTGGTTTCGGGAGTCTCAGTTGCGAGTCTGGGATTCTCGGTCCTAGATTTGGACCTCTCAGTTCTAGGTCCTGGGAGTCTTAGTCCCATGTTTGGATCTCTCGGTCGTGGATCTTGGGAATCTCGATCTCAGGTCAGACCTCTCGGTCCTATGTCCGAATTATATCGGTCCTAGGTGAGAATTCTGGGTACGATGTCTCAGTCCTATCTCAAGAACGCTAATACTAGGTCTCATGCTTGGTTTATTTTTATCGATCCTTGGTCTCGGTCCGGATCGAGGATTCTCGGTTGGATCTCTCGGTCCTAGGCTCACAGGCCGGATCCTCAAGAACACAATGATTCAATTTTTAATATTCATTTTTTTATCTTTAATTCTTTGATCTAAGAGCTTGTGTAACTTCACAAAACTATCAAGAATATGTTGATCATCATCTCAAGGTATTAATCAAAATGGATGATGCAATTTGTTAAAAAAAAATTATGATCAAAATTTGGGTTTTTGATTTAAAAGTTCTTTTGAAATTAAATTAGCTACCCAATAGTTTGCTTATAACACATATACTTGATTGATATCAAAACAAGAACATTGACTGTTCGTTTTGACCAATTCAAGAAATCAAAATTTTCATTTTATTTTGAAAATTTTGATTTTGATCTAATATAATCGGGGTGAATCAAACATGATCCAAATGACTGCCCAACATCATTACAATAATGTTGGGAAACTTGATGGGTTGTGATTCGATCAAATTAACCCAAGAACAACAAATCCATTTTTTAAAATTTGAAAATTCAAATTTGGGTTTTTGTTTGTTAGATCGATTAATAGATTATATCATATCCAGGTAGTTTCTAAATGATCCAAGGATCAATATTCAATCATAAAATCACATAAACAACAAGCATACAAGTTTAGGTAATTTGAAATATAAAAATTTCAAATTCAAACTGTGAATATGAATTTGAGGATGATTGAAACCTTATCAAGGATTGATGAACACTCCATGATCATTATGAAAGCTTTTTGGATGTATGATCCAAGCTTGAGAGCCTGAAACAAAAATTTTGAAAAATCTGAAGATTTGAAGCTTTAAAGGCGGATTTTGATTTTTTTTTGATTTGAGACCTTATGGGAGGTATTTATACTGTCTCAAGGTCGGTTGAAGCTCCTAGTGTCTTGAATTAGTCAAAAGCCATTAATGGCTTTTGACTGTTCTTGACAAGTCGTCGTTGGAATAGGGTGATTCCTCCCTATTTTGATAGGGAGAAATGATCACCATCGTAGGGTGATCATTTCAAGATTTAAATTAACCGAATTGATGGACTATGGAGGAAGTTCCAAAAAGGAAAAATCATCCACGACTGTTCAAGCTTATCTAGACGGCAATCATATTGGAGACGAAGGTGGTGTTCAAAACAAAGTCGTTTTAAGTGCTTTCCCACGTTCCGTTGACGTTCCGTTAGCGCTAGGGATGGCAATGGGGGGTTCGGGGCGGAGAATGCAATTACCATCCCCGCCCCGTTTTAATTTCGGGGATTTTTTTAATACCATCCCCGCCCCGTTCGGTTTTTTTTCGGTTTTGGGGAATCCCGCGGGGCACCATTAATAATTTTTATTTTTAAAAAATAAATAAATATTATATAATAAAATTATATAAACCAATTTTTTAATATAATATATATGGTAATATATTAAAATTTTATATTATTATAAAGAAATAATTTTAATACTCTTATAAAATATAGTAAATAAATAAATATATTGTTGATTTAATATATTTAAGTATATTTATAGTATTCGGGGTAGAATCGGGGTGAAAACGGGGTGAAATCGGGGCGGGGAACACAAATACCATCCCCGCCCCATCCTCGTTCGGTTTCGGGGAAAAACCGTCCCAAACGGGGCAATTCGGTTCGGTTTTCGCGGGGCGGTTTCAAATTGCCATCCTTAGTCAGCGCTCCCTCAGTTCCTAGCGTTCCGTTAGCACTCTGGGAGACGGACGTTTGTTGCTCTACTGCTTCGCGTGCACGCTTCTGTTCAGCTACAACCGGCTGTGTGGAAGTGCCTAGAGCGTCGGATGAGGACCCAACATTCATCTGATGGACGCGGCTCCTGTTGTAATAAATTCGTGTACTTTCGGCTACATCCGATTATGAATTTATTTTTATTATAAATCTTTAAGGATTTATTTGAAATTGATTTTTCTTTCACACTTTTGGTTTTAATATTGATCTTTTTAAATACACAAAATATTATAATAAAATATGACAAATATTTTACAAATTTATTTTTATTTTATTGTATATTTTTAGGATTTAAATAAATAATTCTCTTTAAATGAAATGGATACAACAATTCATCAAAATTATTTATGTTTGTCCTTCAATTTTTCTAATATTATTTTTAAATATTATGTGTACAATATTTATCCTAAATAATTTTATTTTGTATTTTGACCTTAACTCTTAATTAATTTGATTAATTAACACATTAATTTAATTAATTAACACATTAATTAATCCTAATTAATTGTTTTAAATAAGTTTTTAGCTTAATTATTTTGATCTTATTTATTTAAATATATTTTAAAATAATTATTTTAATATTATAAATTGGGATATACATTTTTTTTAGTTCTTAACCCCATTCTAAAATCTTTGTATCGAATCTTACGGGGTAATATAATTCTCAATCCTCATGACTCTCATAATACTTTTTTTCCTTCTATACAAAATAAGGTAAATCAAAACCCAACATAGCACAATCACCAAACCGATCAAAGAACAAATAAGCTCGACAATCATACAAATAAAGGTTGTCTTTTGGAAGTCTCTAACATCGTAGGCAGTGGCGGACCTACTGGGGCCTGGGTCTCCTCCCAGGGTAAAAGTATTAAGATATTATATATATATATATATATATATATATATATATATATATATATATATATATATATTTACCAAATAAGACTTTGTCCGGTTGGTTTTGAAGCTGAAATGTATAACGGATTAAATCACCTTGCCTCTCACATTTCCTTTATAATAACCTTACACTTCTTTTTATAAAATAATAATTTTATAAAAATTAATAAAAAAAAAACTAATTCATAATTATAGTATTCTAATTTCAAATATAATTTTATTAAAGTAATTATTATTAATATTTTATTTTATACAAACAATATTTTCTAAGATACAATATTTATAATAATACATAAATTTTAGTTAATATATAAATAATATTTATTTATATAAGTTAAAATATAAAAAATTATATATAAAATAATAAAAATCATATAATATTATTATTTATTTTAAAACTACATTTATATTATAATTATATATATATATATATATATTATTAATTTCAATATAATTAATAATACAAATTACTTATAAAATAAAGATTAAAATAACAATTTATATAAATATAAGGGTAAAATATTATTTTATATTTCTTAATTTTAAATTAGTTTTAAACTATTTCAACAAATAAATATATTTGTTAGATTTTATTTAGGGGCCTAGGGTTGTGACACATATTTATTTTTAGTTATTTATTTTATGTAAGAATTAAGATACAAAATAATGGAGATGTTTTATAAACGAATTTGTACTTCTACATCACATGACCAACCTGAGCCTTCTCAATCAATTAATGAGCCTACTAATGAGTCTAATGTTACTGATCAAATATACATAGTTAGAATATAGCATATCAAAAGATGCATCATTTTGTTTTTGGTGTTATCTTTTGAAGCCTTTAAATAGAGAAAACGTAGATGATACCTGTATAGGAGATGGGTACAAAAATTGAAAAAGGGCATTAGAAAGATTAAATCGTCGTATGAGAACTTTAAATAGTTGTCATAATGAAGCTAGAATTCAATTTGAATCATTTCAAGATCAAAGACATAGCGTGAGAAACGTTTTACGTACACATGGTCGTGATATAGAAATAAATTATCGCACTCGTTTAACGACAATGTTTGATGTAACACGCTTTCTATTGAGGCAAGGATTACCTTTTCGAGAACATGATGAGTCAAGTAGTTCATCAAATAAAGGTAATTTTCTTGAATTGATTGATTGGTATAGTAAACGTAATGAAGAGATTTTGTCTTCTTTTGTACCGACTCATGGACAAGAATAATTTAGTAATTGTGTTTGTTAGTATTTTGTAATTGTGCTTGTTAGTATTTTTATGTAATTACTGAGTAAAATTTTAATTAAAAAATGCATTTATTTGATCGTCAAAAAAATGCTACGTTACTATGCATTTGGCCTCCGAGAAAACATTTCTGGGTCCGCCACTAACCGTAGGTAGTTGCGTAACATTGTTGGAACCCAACATTCCTTCCGAGTTAAAGCTCCATCCAAGTATGTAATGTGAACTCGTTTTATCCCATGTTGCGGTGGAGAAACCAATGTACATCTTCTCGATAAGATTCGCCGGTAAATCCACAACCCGAGATTTCAACGGTCGAATCGGTTTTGGGAACATTCAAGGGAGATATCATTATGTTTAGGAGTTTCGTGAATTCGTCATAATCAATTTATGCTTGAAATCCTTGTCGGTTAGAAGAAGAAAGTCAATGCATTATTTCCATCGGGGCTTCACCTTCTATGTCTTTCGTTTCGACCCTGTTCATGAAGTATTCTGTCCCCCAATTTCCGACGAACTCATGATGGAACTTGTTGTTTTGGCCTCCGAACAGTTGCTTATTTCTTTGAGAAAACCATTAAAGGAATATCAGGGTTTAGGTTTTGAAGGCGTCCAAAGAGAATTGGAATACGAGAATGAGGTTTGAGGATTAAAATATTATAATAAGGCAGCACCACTTTGATTAAAAATGTTGCTCACCAATTCTAATGTCCGCCAATTGTTCATCAGTTGAGCAATGCACCAATTCTATTTCTTTGTCATTAGAAAGATCTCTTATAAAATATTACCTCACATGGATATGCTTACTTTTTATTTGTCATTAGATAGATATCGCGATACCTTTTTAATAGAGTTAAGATGCAGCTATGTGGGATTCTCCATATATTTACTAACTAGACCAACTACAAACATTAAATCAGGTCTAGTTATGGTTAGATATCTCAGACTACCAACGATTTGTTTGTAGGGTCAACTAGTTTTCCTTCCCTATCCTTCAACAATTATACTCCCGACACTCTCGGATTTTCACCGAGTTGCATTGAGTCATTCCAAATCTCTCTCAAATTTCAGCTGCATATCTTATTTGACAAATAAAGATACATTTTTCTCCTTGCAATAATTCCACACCCAAAAAATACTTCATCTTTCCCATATCAGTCATCTCAAAATCTTCCATCATTGAAATTTTGAACATTTAATCAAACATTCACTATTACTAGTGAGTATGAGATCATCAACGTACAAGCTAACAATTAACAAATAAAATAGGTTCAGATGGGCACTTTGAACACCTTTTTCAACAAAATAGGAATCTATGCGATTGTACCATACTCTTGAAGCTTGTTTCAATCCATATAGTGCATTTTCCAATTTATATACTTTATGTTGTTCCTTCTTTTTCTTGAAACCTTCGTGTTGCTCTACAAAGACATCTTCCATAAGTTACCCATGAAGAAATTCATTTTTCACATATAACTCATACACATTCAAGTTTCTTTGAGTTGTTGTAGCTAACACCATTCTAATGGTATCCCACCCCGCGACATGTGCAAAGACATCCCATATTTTTTAGCATAACCCCTCACTCCCAATCTTGCTTTATACTTACTTATCTTCCCGTATTCATCTAGCTTCGTCTTGAACACCCATTTGACACTGATTTTCTTTGCCCCTTTTGGTAACTCCACTAGTTTCCAAGTTTTATTCTTATCAATAAACTTGATTTCTTGATTCATTGCTTCTATCCGGTGTTGACTCTTAACTACTTCTTTGAATGTAGTTGGTTCAGATGTGATGAAAATTGCCAGATTACTTTCATATTCTTCAAGTAGATCATCTCTCATTACATAGTCTTTTTGCCAATTTGGAGATCTTCGAGTTCTTCCAATTGTGTATGCTTGTATAGGGCTAACAGTAACTTCCTCATATACTGAACCTGTCACAAGTTCTTCAGAAAGGTCATGAGTTTCATATTCTGTTGTTTGGCCTTCTTTAGTATCATTTTCTTTCTCTATTACTCCACCTTTCAGATTGGGTTTCTTCTTCTTGAGGTGAATTATTGTTCCAGTTCTATCCCTTTTTCTCCTCAAAGATGACATTTCGGCTTATTGTGATCTTCCTTATTACTGGATCATATAGTCTATATGCTTTAGACTCTTTACCCACCCCAAAAAATACACCACACTTACTTTTATCTTCTAGCTTTATTCTTCTTTGTTTGGGATATGAACATACACGAGACATCCAAAAATCCTGAAATAACTTACTTATAAAGGTTTCAGATTGTTCTAGTCTTTTTCTGGCATCATTTCCTTTATTGCTATTGTGAGACTTATTTTCATAAAGTGTATGCTCCAATTGGTTGTTTCACGCCAGAATTTTTTTGGCACATTTTTGTTGGATAACATGCTACACATTGAGTTCATAATTGTGTGATTTCTTCTTTTAGATATCCCCATTTTGTTGGGGTGTATAGGCAACCGTGAGTTGTCTCCTGATTCCTTTCTCTTCACAAAAACTATTAAACTCATGGGCTCTACTAGTAGTTTAAAAGCTGTAAACTTCTCAAAAATTTCTATTTTTTCAGCTAAAAAGAATGCCCATATTTTCCTACTAAAATCATCAATAAAGGATAATAGGTACCTCTTGTCACTTGTTGAGATATGTGTAATAGGTCCACATATATCTGAATGTATGAGTTGAAGCTTTTTTTGTAGCTCTCCATTTATTGATTTTTGACTGAATCTGTTTATGTTACGTTCCTATCATACAGTGACAACAAACTGTATCTGGTTTGTTAATTCCAAATTTCTTGATTGCATTTCTTGAAGACTCTTATAATTTATATGTCCATATCTACAATTCCATAGATAGGACTCTTCTTCAGCACATATTTGAAGACATGTTGTTAGGATCGACTTCAACAATAGAAGGGGGTTGAATATTGTTGAACTAATCTTGACTTTTAATTCATTTTTAATCATGTTAGAGATATAAAATATGTTTCTATTTTTGACAAATCGTCGCAAGCTCTTGAACGGATTCAAGTGCGAAAGAGGAGAGTTGACCATCAGATTCAGAAGACTCCTTCTTGGAAGTAGGGGCAGAAAGCTGCTCAGGAGCTTCATAGGACTCCTTCTCGGAAGTAGGGGCGGAACGCCTTTCAAGAGCAGATGAGGGCTCCTTCTCATGAGCAGGGGATAAATGCTTCTTATCAAGCTTTAGATAGTTCTTTCTCGGGAGCATGAGATAAATGTTGCTCAGCAGCTTGGGATACCTACTGCTCAGCAACAGAGGGAAGCTTTTGTTGCACAACAACTTGGATAATTTTCTACTTAGCAGCCTAGAGAGGCAACTGCTCTGTAATTTGGATAAATATCTACTTTATAGAAGAGAGGAATTGTTGTTCTTCCACCATGGAGAGTCGTTATACAGAGGTCCGCAACTTCTCAACGAAGCACAATTGTTCTTTGGCATCTGAACTGTTCAGCACAGCCAAAGACTTCCCTTTCTATTGTTCAGCATTGTTGGAGGACTCCATGCCCTGTATGAAAGACAAGGCAATCGAGCTAAAGGAGTCCAGGATCTGCTGTAATTTGATGTTAACCCTAGCATCCAGCCATGCGGTCATCTTTAGAGGATCGTAATTGGCCTGCCTTTTGCGAAGGATCGGGTGCAAGACACCTCCTTTGGCAACTAGCTCTCTCCTCTTAAGAGCTTCTTGAATGTTCATGGTGCAAGCCCAAGTCAGGACTGATTTCTCCAGACAAATCAGCGCCTTGAACGGCTGACTCAGATCGGCACCGTGGAGGAACTGATGGAATCTCTTGTGAAGCCTTATATTGCTCCATTTATCGAATAAAGCAAGCCTTTCGACATCGTCGTCTTCTTAACCTCCTCCATGATGAGATCGACGATTTTCTTTACAATGGATAGAGGCTTGGGGAAAAGACCACAAGGTCTTTTTCCTTTCCTGCAACTTCAGCAGGTTTCTCAGCAGTAGGGACATGTTCCCTAAATGTGATTCCCCTAGCCGCTTGAACCTTTCTTTTGATGGCCGCTAAAGAGACGACTGATAAGGGAATATCAACTTTGGGAGTTGTTGCTTCTAGTTGTGCTGTAGTATGACCAGCATCTATCTAAACAGTTAGAGTTTCAGTAATCTGGTTTGTAGGTACACCAACTAACTCTGCAGCAGGGGTGACATCAATGTCGCCCGCATGTTTTTCAGCAGTAATACCAACTAACATAGTAGTTGGTGTTTCAACTAGTTCCACAGTAGGAACTACAAAAAGAACTACGGACAGAACAGATTCAGAGGCTACCTTAGGAGTTACCTTTACAGTAGGAGATTCCTCCACCCTTGCCTTCTTTGACTTGGAGGCAACCTCAGCAGTCTCTTCAGTAGAGACACGTTTCTGACTGTTGGAGCTCGCAACTGACTCTTCAATCCTCAACTTCCTTCTCTTCACTGGGATTGGACGGCGAGGTATAGATGAACGTTTGGACAAGGTAGTCAACTGTCTGCTCGACTGCTGAACGGAGGATGCAAGGTTGGTGTCCTTGATCCCTTTCATCCAGGAATAGTAGTTACAAACATTTTTGTTGTTCATAACTCTGTTAAGATGAATGTTTTCTACATTGCCAAGGTTGACTTGAAGAAGCTCCAGCAACCCGCTGATCTGAACAGAGAAACCAGCGCTCTGCTTCTTTGGCATCGTCACCATCATCACAAGGGTATTGAACAAAATGGATGACCAGTTGATGGCAAATCCCTTGGTTATGGCCACCATGATTTCAAAATGTTCTTGCGTGTATGCATCAAACGACCCTACCTTCGCTTGGAGTGATTTAGAGACAATATCGTTTAGAAGACATAACTTCGGCTACAGGAACTTCCTCTTCCCATAAGTATCAACCGGGAAAGAGACATTAGAGAAGGCTCTTTGCATTCCCTCAAGAGATTCGGACAGAATAAGGTCGAACATTATTAGCCCTTCCGTCGGAAGCTCGAAATATTATGCGAAAATCTCTTCTGAAATAGACACCTCCGTGCCTTTCATCGTTGCATGAACAACGTCTCCGACTAACATTGCAGACGCAAAGAACTCACGAACCTCCGGTTCGTGAACGATGAACAGACCCTTGAGAAACTTTCTCAGGCCTGAAGCTTCTAGGGTTTTGAATATTTCTACCATTGTCGGCATCTCTAAAGTGTAGACGGATTCAAAATCCACCTGCATAATATTTTGAGCAAAAGAAACCATTATTTCAGAAAGTTAGGGTTTGAAATGGGAAGAAGAATGCTAGATTTTTAGAGAGAAGACAAAAATTTTAGGGTTTTAAAAAATTCAAAGGAGGTAATGAATCGTTTTAGGCGTGTTGGGCACCCTTTACATATCCTAACCGATACATGTCTTAAAATAAAATAAAAGACATTATTAAATACATATGCGTGTGGTATTTAATTAACTATGTGTGTATGTCACATTTTAGAGAGCATGAAAGACATGTGTCTTCATGTTATTTGTTTTAAAAATATTTATGAAATAAGACAAAATAAAATAAAATAAAATAAAATAAATATTTATTTAAAATATCTAATTCAAAATAACTGGAGGGAAATATGAATTGTTGTAAAAATGTGACCGTTCATTGTCCAAAGAGAAATTAAAACGACAGCGTATTGATAGGATTAAGACAGTTGTTCCACTCGGTTTAAGACGAGTCGTCTGATGTACACTTGGACAGCCGAATGACTGTGATGTCCGCTTACCTTGTATTTTAGTGTAATATTACTACTCTGCTAAAGGCATGTTGCTGGCGCACATCTACAACCGTGTCGACAACAGACTTTTCCTAACAGTTGAGTGTCATTATTAGACTAAAATTCCAAAGTGGCTTAAGCTCAATCTCGTCCGATGTATAGTGTCATCAGCCAACTGCTCTTTCAGCATTATTGGAGACAACCATCTTAACACGTCTAACTTATCAGATGTCTAACAAATTCCCCCTAAGTTTATGCATACTAAATTAATTTAACTCTAGAACACCTAAAATATTTCTAAAATAAGAAAACTTAGTCTCGGGAAGTGGTTTCATGAAGATATCAGCCACTTGTTGATCCGTTGGCACATATTCCAATCGAATGTGTTTCTACGCCACGTGATCCCGAATGAAATGATGTCGGATGTCGATATGCTTTGTTCTTGAGTGCAACACCGGATTATAAGTTATTATGGTGGCGTTGGTGTTGTCACAAAAGATTGGAGATTCGTCTGCCTGGATATCAAAGTCTCTTAACTACTGTTGGACCCATATCAACTAAGCAAAACAGCTGCATGCGGCAAGATATTTTGCTTCTTCTGTAGACATGACAATCGACGTCTGCTTTTTGCTAAACTAAAAGATCATACGATAACCAAGGACATGACATGTTCTACTAGTGCTCTTCCAATCGATCTTACAATATGCATAGTAGGTATCAGAGTAACTAATTAAGTTGAAACTTTTTAAAATACTTGAGTTCCATTTAGATATTTCAAAATACTTTTAGCAGGTATGTAATGAGAATGTTTAGGATTAGCCTAAAAACGTCCACACACGCCGACAACAAACAAGATGTCTGGTCGGCTGGCTGTTAGATATAGCAAGAAACCGATTATTCCTTTGTAGGAAGTGATGTCGACATCCTGGCCACCCTCATTTTTATCCAACTTGTTTGAGGAGTTCATTGGTGTTGAGGCGACTGAACAGTTCTCCATATCGAATTTCTTCAATAATTCATTGGTATACTTTGCTTGATTGATGGAAATACCAGCTTCAAGTTGCCGAACTTGAAGACCCAGGAAGAACGTCAACTCACCCATCATACTCATCTCAAACTTATCCTGCATCAACTTAGAAAACTTCTCACATAATTTGGGGTTAGTTGACCCAAATATGATATCATCCACATAAATTTGAACAAGTAATATATGTGAATCTTTAACAAATATGAAAAGTGTTTTATCTACTGTGCCTACAATAAAGTCATGCTCAAATAAGAATTTAGTTAATGTGTTATACCAAGCTCTAGGGGATTGCTTAACACCATATAAAACTTTATCTAATTTAAAAACATGATTAGGCAGAGAATGATTTTGAAACTAAGCGGTTGTTCAACATAAACATCTTCATTAAGTATACCATTTAGAAAAGCACTTTTAACATCCATTTGATATATATACTTTAAAGTTTTTGAAAATTGCATAAGCTAGAAAAATTCTAATATCTTCAAGTCTAGCTACAAGAGAGAATGACTCCTCAAAGTCAATTCATTCTTCTTGTCTATAACCTTGAGCTACCAATCTGACTTTGTTTCTCACAACTAAGCTATCTTCACTGAGTTTATTTCTAAACCCATCTAGTTCCAATCACAGATTGATCATCTAGTCCTAGAGTTAGATGTCAAACTTTGTTTCTTTCGAATTGATTTAATTTTTCTTGCATAGCATTGATCCAATCTGGATCAAACAATGCTTCATCAATTTTTTAGGTTCAATTTAATTTATGCAATTATCATGCATTACCTTAGAGCCCTTTTGACAGATTATCTCCAGCATTGGGACCGAATTTTTAGCACAAGCAACCCGATTGTCATCAGTTTCATCCATACAAGATTTCAATTCCAATTTTTCAACAGAATGACCGGTCAGGTCTAGGGTATCAACCAGTCACCCTAACGGTCCATTATGAGCAGCAAGTCAAATAACAACGGAATTTTGTGGAATTAAAGTCCTATCATTTCAATATGCAGTTCTATCTTTTCCTATCAATTCAATCTTATCATTTTTGTTATGAACATGCATATCATTACAGTATGTATCCCCAATAGAACTATTCTCATATAATTCATCAGCATGTGGAAAAAAACTCATACCCGATGATGTATTTGGCATAAAATCAATAGGCTCATCTTCTCCATTGATTATGACTTCATCCCTAATTTATGGATTCTGCTTCCTGGGATTGTTAAGAGACCTATGAGTTCGTCTATCAGACCTATCCTTGCTGCTTGTCGACGGCCCCTTCAGAACCTTCTTAGGATCATCAGGGCGGACTTGAAGGACGTACCTTGCCCGAGTAACTACATTGGACGAGCGCGTACCAGTCATTGGAAAGATCAAGCGCAAACTATCTAATCTTCAAAGGAGCCACAGATGTTGGAATTCTACAGCAAAGGGTGAGTGCAAACAGCACGATTGGAAACCAATCGCACCGGAACATGGGCTTGAAGATAATTGCTCAAACAAGAAAGGTTGTATGCAATTTTGGAACGATCTGTAGCTACGAAAGCTTCCTCCAGACCAAACACTTGATTCAAACGGCGAAAAGAAGTTCAATGGAGACCTACCCGCGCCTCGCGGTGTGGTTTATTGTCCCGACCGAGGTCCGAACTAACTTCTGTAAACGAAAAGTGAGAAGAGGAGGGCGACCGACGCCGATTCACGTCAGGTCTCTACAGAAGGAGGTTTTGACGAAATGCTTCAGTCAACGATAAGAGAAGATGACCGCGACCGTACCTTGCACAACAGAACACGTTCCAGAGGGCGCACAACAATCGATCGAAGGCGCTGGAGGATGGCGATCGACTTCCGATGTAGAAGCGCGGTCGCAGCGAGAATCCGTGTCGTTTGTGTTGTTCGTGCCGATCATGCCGATTGTGCCGATCGTGCCGACAACTACCCAAATATCCGATCTAGAAACTATAATCGCGATATCTCCCGATTCATCTGGCCAAATTGAAATTCCTTCGGTCAGATTGTAGGTGGGAAAGAGACGCACATGCTGGAGAAATTTGAGATCATTCTGACGTCGGAAACTCCGGCGGCGTTGATGTGCGGTCGTGCTCGAAGTGAGAAAAAAAATCTCCAGAGAAAATTTCTCTCTCTAGACGCGTTATAATTTCTGAACATCGATCTTTAAATTACTCTATATTGAGATAGAACTATCGAATTTTAGTTCTTTAAACATTTTTCTAAATGAAAAAACGTCGGATTTCTTATTTTAACGTATTATTTTTAGTTTTCTAATTAATTTATAATCTTTATAAATAAATTAAATAATATCTACAAACATTTTGGAACTAGTTTTTTTTTTTAATTAATTTTTTATTTATAAGATTTTTGCATTTTAATTTGTCGATGGTTTGAATGGCTAAAAAAATGTAAAGTTGTAGTAAAGTTTTGAAAATAGATAAATTTAGTCTTTATTTTTCAAATAACGAAATTTTGTGTATAGTCTATTAATTTGAGCGTATTTGCGTTCTAAACTGAGTATTTTTTTTCAATATATATGCGTTTAAAATTGTCGAATATATCATGAATGTTTTAAAATGTGTAATGTTTGAGAATAATTGAAAAAATCGAAAAAAAAATAATTGTAATTTTTTATTTAAAAATGTGATACTGTAAAAATAAGAAGACGTCTAGTTATTTGTGTGAAATCTTTAATGACTAAAATTATTAACAATTCAAGTCTCATGTAACACATTTTATTTAAGAAAAATGTCATAATTTCAAGCTTAAGAATTTGGCCTAATATAATTTAATATATTTCAACAGATATGATGCTATCATTATCCTAAATTAGAAAGAGAACATGAATAAGGGAAAACATACACATATTTCTCAAGTCTCCCCAGAATGTTTGATGATGTCAACGTTGGAGGATTGTTGGAGCCACCTTATCATTACGTGGAGAAAATAGATGACGACACATACTTTAGATTGGAAAGTTTGGTAATCACTTAGACCATTGTCTAGAAACGATTTGTACTATAGTTTCGTGATCCCATGTTCTAGCATGGATCCTTTCTACCGTTACATGTCGGGTATGGGATTCTTTGTGTCTTGGTATATTGTTAGTTGGACGAAGGATTCAGATATTCTTAGGAATAATGTTGAAAGTCCCGAGGATACAGGGATTTTGGTGATTGGATGAGAAAATGCTAACTAGGTAATTATCGGTTTAATGTTAAATGGTCGATGTATAACAATTCAGTTCCAAAAAGTGTGTGCTCACATGAGCTTTGGCCCGAGACTATAGCGGTTCATTTGTCGAAGAAACCGGAGAAGTGGATTAAGACGTTACAATCCTTCAATGTCACCAAGAATCTCAAACCATCTCAATTATACCATTTATCTTGATTAATTTCTATATCTTTATTGTGTAATTGGTTTTTAATATTCTACAGGATTTTATGTATATTTTTTTATTGTATTAAAACATATTATTTTAAAAAAAAAAAGTATGGGTGCAGAAGTAGTGAAAGGCATCCAGATTTTGATGTTGATGTTTTATTTGTCTTGTAAAATGATTAACTTATTACCAAGGTGGAAACTTGTTCCGACATAATATTAATGAAAAATATAATAATACTTATAATTATGATATTTTTATGAACAATATTATAAAAAGGAAAAAAATATTGCATACCAACAGTTGGTCAATAAATGCGTCCAATTGACCATTGATATTATATAATTATTAAAAAAAATGCAAGATAGAGAAAATTAATATAAAGTAAAGAATTAGAAATATTGACTATATATGGTATAATTTAGATGATTTAATATTATGAGTAACGTTGAAAAATTGCAACGTCTTAATCCATTTCTCTTGGGTCTTCAAAAGATGAACCGCGATCGTCTCCGGCCAAAGCTCATGAGTACATTGAGTCCGCGGCTCGGGATAATTGTACATCGACCATTTAGCATTAAACCGATTCATTCCTCGTTTTCCTTCCATCATCCATTCGCCAAAAACCATATCCTCGGGACCCTCCATATGTTTCTTAGGAATTTCCGAATCCTTAATCCATTCAACAATATCCCAAGAAACAAAATATCCCATACCAGACATGTAACGATTAAAAGGGTCCTTACTAGAGCACGGAATGACATAACCATAGTACAAATCGTCTCTAGGCAATGGCCTAAGCGAATCCACAAGAGCTTCCAATCGAAAATACGTGTCGTCATCTGCCTTTGCCACGTAATGATAAGGTGGGGTCAACTCGGTATCGAACAATGTTGGGAGGCTCGAGAAATAAGTGTAGGTTTTTCCCTTGTCCATGTTTTCAGTGCAATTTAGAATTATGATGTCATTGTACATCATAATCTCTAGAGCTACTAGTACCTTTTGATCCTCTTTCGTGAGGTTGCAAAAGACAAATTTGACGTCGATTTTCGCACCGGTAACACGCGGTTGTGTGCCGTAGATGAGACGGAGGAAGTGACGACGTTTATATTGGTCGGCTAGGGTTAAGATTCCGAGGAGTATTCGAATTTCGCCTTCATTTGTAGAGAGTAAACCGGGGGTGGTGGAAGAGTTATTGTTATACAATTGAATTGGCATAAATTTACCGAATTTCAGTAAGTTGTCAACCCGAACTTGGTTGAGGAAAACAAATGCGCAAAGGAAGAGGATGAACGGAAAAGATGTTAGGATTAACCGACAATGATTTTGAGACTTCCCCATATGAAAAACAGGAGAAAAAGAGAGTTTGAGAATGAATGATGAATTATGGCAATGGTTTGATTTTTAAAGGTGAGTGGAAATGTTTTTGACTTAGTTGGTTTGGTTTGGGTTGGGGTGTAAAGAGCACAATTAAAAGTTAAGCTGACCACCAGGACCACTAGGACCACTAGGCCGTGAGGCTTTCCCAGGATGTTTGGGTTGGGGTTGGGTTGTAAAAGTTAAGCTGACCACCAGAACCACTAGGCCGTGAGGCTTTCCCAGGATGTTTTCTATCCACATTACATGGAACCACAAACAGGAGCTTGAGTCAAGAATAAATAGTTATTATTTGTTATTCAACCTTTTGATTCAATTTTTATTAAGATCGCTTTACGTTAAAATGACGTCGTGATTTTGAGATACCGTGCTAAATTAATATTTAAAAAAAATCAAAAGTTAAACAAATTTTAATAGGCCTAATTCGATTTGAATTATTTTAATAATTCAAATAAAATCGAACATCATCCCACTGTATTCTCATCTATTACATTATTAAATTTATTAACTAAAATACTAAAATATTTCTATTATAAATTATATATATATATATATATATATATTTATATCTTTAAGACTTCTTAAAAAAATAATTATTATTAACTTCTCAAAATTATACAATATTTCTTTTTCTCCCTATTATTCTAAAAATCTCATTTCTGAACCAGCTCTAATATTTAGAATAATATATTTTCAAATAAGGTCAATATTATTTTGTCCTTTAAACATCTGATGAATGATGATTCGTTTTAGTGAAGTCTTACTGTCATTTTAGACCTGGTTTGGTTTTATGATATTTCTTAATAGAGTATATATAACATTAGTAATAAAGCCAAATTTAAATTATTCAAAATAAAAATGAAAATACAAAGACAGGCTCAATCCAATCCGCAACCACTCTATATTGTAGTCCTAATAAATGAAGAATTATAATTAAGTTCAGTTAGATAATTTTATATAGATAAAAAAAAATATAATTTTATTAACAAAATTTACTTTTATAATTAAAAAAAAAAACCTTCCTTACAATCTTCTATAATAATTTTTTTTAACCCGCTAAAGTAAAACATACCAATTGTACATGAAACTAATCATTATACTTAGTTTCCTCACCAATATCAACATTTAGGCATTATGAACCTTTTGAATTAGTTTCCAACATCATGGTTTTATTTGTAAGTTTTTTTCTCGTTTCTTTTAGATCATTGTTTTTTTAGTATGTTTATAACATTTTATTAATCAAAACGAGTCTCTATTCCAACTATCTTTTTGTCAACTCCTTTGATAGGAAAAAATTACATAGCGTTCAATGATTGCATTCGAAAGATGCATTTATGACGAACTTACATATCTACTTAAGAAAATCAATAAAAGGAAATAGAGAAATCATTAATTTTTTTTAGTATCTTCTAGCTCGTTAACATGTTTCTTTGTTACTTGTTGATGAACATTTTGTTTAAGTTTTCTCTCCTTTTATTTCGAGTATGTTTTTAGAAACACTTGTCCATTCATTTTGTAATATATATTATTCAGTAACTTTATTTTAAGAAAAATGAAACAAAAAGAAATAGAGAAGAAGATCCCAAATTATAATTAATTAAGAAAACATTTGTCTTACAAAAAGATTTTAATTAATGGTTTAAACTTTGTCAAACTCCAAAAAGTTGAAACCAAACTAACCTTAAAGTGGAAAGAAGAATGGCTATAAATAAAACTCATTAAGAAGTAACAAAAGCTCTGAACTAGTCATGGAGAAGTCCTACAGCCGTGTATATGTCCTTACTGATCTTGGTCCTCTTTATAATTTGTAGGTTAGGTTTCTAAACCAAATTCCACATGAGTTTCATGATAACAGTTATATATATCTTGTCTTGAATAACAGAATATATATATATATATATAATGTTACAAATAATTAAATAAAATTAAATATACGAAGAACGAAATCACCGATTGAGATGTTGATTCGAGACATGTGTTAGACATATTTTTCCCTTAAAATAATTTCATCATCTCTCATCTGTGCTGGAGCTTATCATAGATAGCTGTCTCCTAAGGTACAACGAATCCAGTAGTGATTCTGCACTGAAATCACTACTCGTCGAACTTGATCAGCATACCTAAATTATCACCGGGTTTCAACAGAAATATCGAGCAAAAACTCGAAGAACACTCACAAAACAAGAAGAGGGCTTTTGGAATTCTAGAGAGAAAATATAAGATGATGGGGTTGTTTGAGATTAAAGATGAGGGGTTTTATATTGTTGAAAATTTAAATTTTCATAAAAATAAAATCAACCATTAATCTTTGATCCAAAGAGTGACCTTTATTGACTCTTTATTGCCCTTTGCATTTTCTCTTCATTAGAAGATACACGTTACATGATTTTCTAAATTGCTAATAAATTGATAGCAATAATATCATTAAGGTTACAATGACAATTAACAAAATTAAATATATTTAATTTGATAATTGTTCTTCAAGCCATTAAATGTTAATTACATAATTAACAAATCAATTATAATAATTTAATTATTTAGATCAAATTTTACTTTAATTCACGTTTGAATTTCATTTGATTTTATTTACCCAAATTCTCATTTCCATTCATTAATGGAATTTATGAATTAGTTTAAAATTCCAACAATCCCCCACATTAATAGAAATTGAAAGATTAACCCGGTGAAATGTTCAACAGTTGAATTCTACATAGGATAGGTATGTGTAACCCTTTGAACATTCCCTTATAAAAGTATATAACTTTACTTGCTGATTAGTAGACTCGATGTCCTTGAACTATTCTGCCATTTGTGTAAACGATTACACACTTTCACATAGAATTCTCCCTGATATATATATATATATATATATGTCAAGCTCTCATGGTTGTGTCCGTTTTGGCCATGGAACACGCGCCTAGTTCTGTGAGAGGGTCTAGAATTGAGTCGTGCAATTCTTTTGAAGCGGCCTCACTTCTCCCTCACATAGGTGATCTCTTTGCTCACAAAGAATCATTAAAAGCGATATGTTTATCCTCATAAAAATATATATTGGTTCGTTATAGGATTAATCCTCAACAATATCTTTCCAAGTCAGTACAATTATGTTGTCCCATTGAACCTAGTTCTTGGGATCTTCAGTCTGCATATGTTGGGTTTTCCTTCATACCAACTTATAGTAGGCTGATGTCTTAAAAGACTTTTAAAAAAACTCTCTATTCAATAATTTTATTAGTGGATCCACAATGTTATCTTTGACTTACATAGTTAAATTATATAACTCTATTAGAGAGTGTAGTCTAATGACATTATGTCTAAGACGTGTATGCCTAGACTTGTCATTGACTCTAAGCTTATCTAATTTCAAATTATTATTACAATAATTAGAAATTTCTGATAATCTTGGAATATCTTCTAATAAGAAACATAGTCATTCGTACATGCTTACCATTTAAACATTTTTTTATAAAAATATTGTTCACTTGGCTAACTAGTAGACAAAATGTCTTTGAACTATTCTACCTTCGTGTAAACGATTATATATTTTACATAAAAATATTTTATTTTTCGACGTAAGTCAAAATTATATATTAATGTTTAATCTATCAATTATAACTTTTTTTAAAGATTTCCATACGTAGATTGCACTTTTAAGTGTAAACATATTCACTTGTAGACATAAAGTCTTTTATTTAATAATATCAATATATTATTTGATAACAACATGATATTTCGTGTAGTGCAATTCACATTCTTAATGAATTTAATCATTTTTATCGTAATTTTCAACGATAAAATATCATACAAAAACACGTTATGAAACAATTTTAATTGTCTTCATGATGTATATAATTGTCACATCCACTTTCTAATAAAAGTATGACTAAATTTTCATATCATTATTATAAAATTTATTATAAGTCATATCAAGACATTATAAACTTTCCTTTTCATTTATTTCATAAAATCCTTTTGAAGATATTGATTTTTCTAATATTTATGAAAGTAATGTCAAAATATGACATGTTTCTTGATTTCAAAATCTTCAAATTTATAATATCAATTTGAGCACCAACTTAGTAAATACAAACAATACATTTTATTCTTATTTTCTTTTTCTTTTTGTAAAGTTACGCAACTTTATCTTTTGTAGAGAACATATTTCTCTAACAATAAATTATCTTTTATTTATCATAATATACAGAATTATTTTTGTGTTATTATCAATAAAATATTTTCCCCCTCATTCGTGTTGGTAGCCTTTTTTAAACCACACACATTTATATGATTTAAATCAATGATTTTCTAATCAAGAATTTGTCACACAATTCTTTTGCAAATTTCTTTTGTTATACTTATCATAAAATGAATAAGATAACTATATTATAAATATTTAATTGAATAAAACATAATTTTTATACAAGAGATTAGAGTTTTTATTCATATATAAATCATTTCTTTACATAATCTCAACATAAGAAATTAAAATATTTAATCAATTGAAATATTTATTTTAACACTTAATTTCTATAGAAGAAATTATGTTATTTAATCAAATAAATATTCACCATATCACATGATTTCTATAAAAGAAATCATAATGTTTTAAACATCTTTGACCGAAATCGCTTAAACATTTATTTTCGGTTGCACGTTTGCATCCCATAATATCGGCACGTTTGCCACATTATTTCTCAAATCAAACCAGACTTTTTCTTGTAATTATTTGATTTCAAAAATATCAAATTAAGTTTGAGAGATAAAAGCAGAATTTGCAAATTCATCCATTAGTTGATTTCTAGTTTTAAGAGGTGCATTAGGATTACCTATGATTAGTTTAGATGGGTGGTTATTATTCCATCTGAAGTTCGGTCCCAAAGGGTCAGTTGTCTGATCAGCTATCCAGCAATATCTAGACTATCAGCAACCTGTTGACTTTCAGTCTGGCTTTCTGGTTGAACTTAAACTAGATCAACTAGCTGATTAGATGGATTAGCTGGCTGATCAGACGTGTTTTTTTTGTTGACCTGAATTTCATCGTCACAATCAGATTAAAGATTAGTAGTTTTCAACCTGTTAGCCACTTCGATGATTTTTTTAGAATTACTTTCAACATATTCATCAAAAACAATATGGGTAAATTCTTCAATAACTAGAGTTTGTTTATTAAAGACTCTATAAGTTTTGTTAACTGAAGAATAACCTAACATTATGCCAACATCTTCTTTGGCATCAAAAACAGTCAAATAAGTTTTGCCATTATTATGAATAAAACATTTACATCCGAAAATCCTAAAGTATGAAATTTTAGGAACTTTTCCATAGAAAATTTCATAGGGTGTTTTATTAAAACGTTTATTAATCATTGATCTGTTTTGAGTATAGCATGATGTGTTAATAGCTTATGCCCATAACTTTTGAGACACACCAGAATCAACTAGCATTGACCTAGCAGCTTCCTTCGGTGTTCTGTTCCTTCTTTCAGCAACGCTGTTTTGCTGTGAAGTTCTGGCACTAGACAACTTGTGTCTAATACTAGATTCCTCATGAAGGAATATAGACTTCTATTTGTGAATTATGTTCCTCTATCACTTATAATCTTTATAATTCTTACAGATTTTTCATTTTGCAATATTCTAAAGATCTTGATTAAATTTTCAACAGTTTGATCTTTAAATGCTAAAAAAATTATCCAAATAATTTAGAGTAATCATCAATTATGACTAGGGTATATTTCATTCCCCCTAAAGTGGTCAATGGAATTGGACCAAACAGATCCATGTGCAATAATTCCAGACACCTGTCAGATTGAATATTCCCTTTATTTTTAAAAGCTGATTAGACTTGTTTTCCCATCTCACAAGCAGGGAAGACCTTATCTTTAGAAAATTTAGTTTAGGTATTCCAGTTACAAGATCTTTTGAATAGATGTTGTTAATCGTTTTAAAATTAAGATGATTTAGTCTTGTATGCCATAACCAATTTTGATCATTTTTAGTTATCATGCATATGGGATCATACATTTTATTCTTTTAGTTCATCTTATATGAGTTTCCTACTCTACTTCTTGTTAGCATGGTGTTGTCCTACTGATCTTTAACAATACATGCATGTTTTTGAAAATCTACCGTGTATCCGTTATCACATCTTTGACTAATACTAATTAAGTTATAACACATATTTTTTACTAACAACACGTTATTCATAGTAAGGTTACCGTGGACAATTTTACCCTTACCAACGGTTTTACCTTTGTTATTATCACTAAAATTGATCTTTGGTCTTGTGAACTTTGTTATGTCAATCAGTAGTCGACTATTGTCTGTCATGTGTATGGAGCATCCGCTGTCCAGATACGAGACAGTCTTCCAGGCATCTATCCTAATTTACCTACAAATATACATATTTACAACTTTGGTACCCATATTCACTTGGGTCCATGGTTGATTAGTCCTTTGGGGATCTATCTTTGGGTTATTTTTATGGATATCCCACTTTGAGTTGTTAATAGTGCGTATGATTTAGACTCGACACACATCTTCCTGCCAACTAATGATCTCTTAGTCTTAGAAGATGATTTTGATGAAAACCTTTTGACTTTCTATCAAATTTTTGTTTGCCAGACCAGTTGGCTTCCCACTTTTTGGGCTTGATCCAGCTAGAAGTTGGCTTAATATATTCAATATCATCTTTTAAAGTTAAGTCATCATAGTTGTGATTAGTTCCAGTGTCAGTTAAATTACCCTTGACAAAGCTTATGTGATTAATTTTGACTTTTATTGGGTTCAAATTTTTGCTGGACTCATCTGGAGAGTTATTATCAAATCCTAGACTGGATTTACATCCGGCAGGCCTTTGCTGAATAATTAGCTATTTGACAGTTTTTCCAAATTTCGTCCAAAAACTAATCATATAGTTTAATCTTTGGTTTTCACTAGAAAGAGTTTTGATTATTTCTTTGAGCTTCTCATTCTCAGATAAGAGCTCATTTATTTCATTATTCAAAACCTCTAGTTTAGGGTTTTTGAGATGAAAAGCTTGTACTATCAGATTTGTTTTTCAAATTTATTTCATTAAAAGAGTCTGACAATTTCTTGTACTCAATGACCATGTCATTGAGTGCAGTGGTTAGATCATCTCTCGTGAATTCGTCAGAAAAGAAGTCAAATATCTTAGTGTAGTCAGCCATGAAGTATTTGACGCCTTGATCGATCACTTTCTCTTGATGAGCTGTCATCTGAGTCATTGTCATCCCACTTGCTCTTGCTTTCCTAGGCTAGTAGAATTTTTTGTTCTTTTTTGTTTCTTCTTTCAGACGGCTTCTTTTTGTTCCTCTCGGGCTTTCTACAGTCAACCTTAAAATGACTTGGTTTATCACAATTAAATTATTTCAAGTTGGTTTTTGATTCATCCTTATTATTGTATTTATTAGAGTTAGAATTAGAATGATTCTTCCTCATGAATTTGCCAAACTTCTTGACGAAGAGTGATATTGCATCGTTGTTGATTTGCTCAGCAGACTTCACATCTGTTGCGGCAGGTGGCTTTTCAGCAATCACCAACGCTTTTGTTGTGATGGATGAGGATGGATCCTCTTCATTCCTTGAGTTTATATCAAACTCATAGGCTTTTAGATCGGTGAACAAATTGTGCAACTCCAGCTTGTTGAGATTTTTGGATTCTCTCATCGCCATTGTCTTGATGTCCCATTCTTTAGGTAAAGCTCTCATAACTTTGATAGCAACCTCTATATTGTTGTAAGTCTTCCTAGAGTCGAGAGCTCAATGAGTATGTTTTTGAATCGTTCATCGAATTCAATCATTGTCTCTCCAGGACACATCTTAATGATGTCAAACTTCTATGTGGAAACCATTAGATTGTTTTCTATGATTTAATCGTTGCCTTCACAGAGTTGAGTCAGATTCTCTAAAAAAAATTTGGGAGTAGAGCATGACTTGATCTTGCTGAACATGTTCTTGTCCAGCGTCTTGTATAGAATGTCTTTGGCCACATTGTCGAGGTTGACCTTCATCTTGTCTTCACTTCTCCCACATCCAGGAGCACCATCAATTGGGGTTGTGGCTGTGCTGATCTTCAGGATCTTCATTGGACCATCATTGATGACATACCACATATCATGATCTTGAGCGGTCAAATGAGCTTGCATCCTGATCTTCCAATCATCATAGTCTTTCTTTGTGAACATAGGAATTTTGTTTAGGAGAGACATGATTCAGGCATCTACTTTGCTTGAGAATAGAAAACCTCGCTCTGATACCACTTGTTAGGATCGACTTAAATAATAGAAGGGGGGGTTGAATGTTGTTGAACTAATTTTGACTTTCAATGTGATTTTAATCTTGTTAGAGATATAAAATTTGTTTTTATTCTTCGACAAATCGTTGCAAGCTCTTGAACGAATTCATATGCAGAAATGTTTGCTAGATTTGAAGCTACAGATTACGGGCTGAGAGATGCAGTAAGGAAATAACACAAGAGTTTTATGGATGTTCGGACATAAAACTCTTACGTCACCCCTTCTTCTATTTTCAGAAGGATTCCACTATAAGGCTTTGGTTTGTATAGCGTCTACACAAACCCAGTCAGAACTCAGGACTTAATAGCTGCATGTTCTGAACTTCTAGTTATCACAATAATTTCTCGACTTATACAATGTATACTTCACAGCTAGAGAGAGAGAATTAAGATCGTGAGTCTAGAGATTTTGAATTGTAGAAGTCGGTGAAAAAACTAAAAAAAAGTGCTTCATCCTTGTACTCTACTCCTCTATTATATTTAAGTGTAGCAACGGTCGAATCTAATTCTTGGATACGTGAATTGACCAAGAGGATTCGCCGTACCAAGAGTCCAGATATTCAGAGATCATGAATTGACCGAGAAGATTCGTCGTACCGAGAGTCCAGATATTCAGGGATCGTGAATTGATCGAGAGGATTCATTGTTGTACTCTACTGCTCTTTTATATTGAAATGTAGCAACGGTCGAATCTGATACGTGTCAGCTTTTGGTGGTTATACGTTGCAGTTGTACACTTTGGCACCTTAAGCATCAGCTTAATCTGCTGAAATCGAGCGCTGCTGATAAGCTATACTGATAAGAAAGCGCTTCTTCAGACGACTGTTATCGCTAGGCTACTACTAGCGCTTTTCAGACTAATTATGAAGCAAGGCTGCTGATGGCGCTTCTTCATACTACTGCTGAAGCAAGCCTGCTGTCAGCGCTTCTTCATACTGCTGCTGAAGAAAGGCTGTTGCTGGCGCTTCTTTAGCACATCTATTGAAGCCAGCCTGCTGCCAGCGTGCTGAAGTCAACTCTATTGTTGCCAACCCTGCTGCCAACACCTCTTCAGCTTTACTTACGCATTTAAACATTTGCAGAACTTAGTTTTATTCAATTATCAACGCATCATCAAAACTACGTCGTATTGATTTTTATTATCTTAAGTTCATTTTAATCAATTAAAGTATTTTATTAATTCAACTTAATTAAATATTTCTTCTTTAATCTTAATTTAATTAATTTTCCCTTTTTCTTTCTTTAACTTAATCTAACACATGTCATAACTAGCAACTTCATTGATTCTTCTTTATGCAACATAGTAGTAGAAATGGTGAACATCTTGCTTGATGTCATTTTAAATCTTACTATAAAACCCTTTTGGGAGTGATATAACTTGTATTCTCCATGTTCAATAAGTATACTAAGTCCATTCTCTTGAAACTGTCCTAAACTCAATAGGTGATTCTTTAGGTCAAGGAGATAGTATACATCGGAGATTATTTGTTTGATACATTCGACTTGCATCTATATTGTTCCTCTTCCCTTTACAGCTAATTTTGTGTCATTCCTAAGCCTTATAAAGTGGTTGAATTCTGGATTAAATTATGAGAACCAGAATAGATTGACACACATGTGATTCGAACAACCTAAATCTATGTACCAAGTTCCTTCTTCAGATTTTTCTGAAGACTCAATAAAAACCCATCAACAATACTTCATCTTCTGTAAAGTTGACCTTCACTTCTCTAATTGGACATTCATAATGGAAATGCCCTAGTTTGTGGAAGTTGTAGCATTCTAATCTAGATTTATTAAATCTTCCACTTCCTCTTCCTCTTCCTCTTCCTCTTCCTAAACCTAATGTCTAAAGGATTTCAATAATAGAATGTATGGTCAAGATGAAGATGAAGACAATCCAAAGGCTGAAATTATAACATAACATTTATAATTAATTTGTTTATTATTAGTTACTGAAACATTTAATAATTACCTAAATATCCTGACTCTTATATATAAAATGATTAAACATGTAAAATAGGGATTACGTTTGATTTAATGAAAACTCACATCTTTTTTACTTCTTGATTTTATCTCTTTCTTATTCAGTCTTCTTTTTATCTCCTCCTTAATTCCATTTCCCCATCTCCATCCATGTTTAACATCGTCAACGAAGTAGCATGCTACACTATTATTGGAGCCAACGATCTTCTCAACGTTGGAAATTCAATTTTTCCTCACTTTCTTTGCAAGAAAAAGAAACAAGAATTGGTTATTCGCGTCATGGTTGGAACAATATCGAAAATGGAGAATCAAGATTTCAAGAAAAACCTGGATCACATCAATGAATGTTTGGAGGAACACAATTCTATAATCAAAAGCTTAGAAGATTCAATTATACACATCAATGAGCAATTAAGTATTCAAAAAAAGAGTTTTGATGACCTTAATACTCGAATAGATCTACAATTCAACAATTTACAAAAGGGATTCTAGACAACGATCGAAACAATGGTACAACAGATTAACAACAATAATACTAACAGCAATCGGGGCATTCCTATAGAACATCAGAGGCATCATAACAATCCAGCATTAAACGTAAATCCAAATACAAGAGGAGTTCATACAAGTAACGTTCAAACTCCTAATACAAACAATGTTCAGCTAGATAATATAAATGCAAGAAGGGATCATAATCGTGAAGAAGATATTTTATATTTCAAAAATATAACAATTATCATGATCAACACAATTTCGGACAGCAAAGATCATATCATATTCATAAAAGTCTAACAAGAATAGATTTTCCCAAATTCGATGGAAAGATGTGGATGGTTGAATATATTTAATAGAAGATTTTTTTGCGGTTGATGACACCCCTCCAAATATTAACGCAAGAATTGTTCGACTGCATTTCATCAACAAAGCAAGAATGTGGTATACAAACTATAGATCAAGGTTAGATCCTAATATGATAGTAACATGGGATATGCTTAAAAGGGAAGTTAAAAAGAAGTTTGGTTTAACAATCATTGATGCCTCAATGAGCGATTTAATGAATCTTAAACAATCTGGAACGGTAGAAGCACACAATGACAAATTTATATAAATTTCCTACAAACTTTCTAGAATGCCCAATGATGATATGATGGATTGCTACTTTCGAGGACTTAGACTAGAAATTACTAATTTCGTTGGACTACTCAATCCTACAAATATCAATGATGCTATGACAATGACCCGAGTTCAAGAAACAACATATACGTCATATACTAAACAAGCACATTTGTACAACAATGGTCCTCCATTGCTCTCAACTCCGTCCAAAAGACCATTTAACAATAATTCTAACATATTCATTTTCAAAAGAATAGATCCTAAAGTTGCAGCAAAAAAAAGGGCAAAAGGAGAATGTTATCATTGTCTGAAAAAATTTGATTTTACACACAAATACAAGGCAATTGTTTATACATTAAAAACATCCAAAAATATTGAACTTCCTAATGACGAAGAAATAAAAGTTACAGATACAGAAATAGAAGACTTATCTGTAGTTTCATTGAATGTCTTGACAAGAACAAATTACTACAAAATAATAACAGTACCTAGGCATATCAAGGAAATAACAGTCAATATTCTTATTGATTCAGGCAGTACACATAATTTCATAAACCTAATGTCTTTGATTAATCACCATGTTTCAGTTATTAACCCTTTGCAGGTTTTAGTAGCAAATGGGTCTACATTACAGAGTATATAATTTTATTCTCAAATACCATATTAACACGAATTTGAGAATCTTAAAAATGACTAGTTATGACTTGATTCTAAGAATATAGTGTCTTATTAAATTGTCAGATATTTAATGGAATTTCAAACAATTAACAATGTTATTTTCTTTCCACGATAAAAGTTTACAATTAATAGTCTTACATCTACCATTCCTAATGAGGGAAAACAAACGGCAACAAAAAAGAAATTATGTTTGACAAAGCTACATCATTGACAATTTGTGTTTCTCTATCTCCTCAATTTTTTTCAATCTATACTAACACGGGTTTTGAGATTCCAAAATAATAATTAAACTTATTTTTGGATGAGTTTAACCTTTTATTTCGGGATATCACAGAGCTGTCTCTCATTAGACAACAAGATCATCATATTGTTCTTAAGGAGGGAGCGGTCTCAATTAGCCTCAACCCCTACAAGTACCCTTTATTGTATAAAACAAAAATTGAAAAACTGATTGTAGAAATGTCTAAACAAGGTATAATTAGACCTAGTGACAGTGCATTTGCAGCACCTGTCATTTTAGTTAAGATTAAAGATATGAGTTGGAAACTTTGTATAGACTATAGGAAACTAAATAGCATGACAATTAAAAATAAGTTTTATATACCTATTATAGAGAAATTACTTGATGAACTTCATGCTAGTTGTATATATACCAAACTTGATTTAAAAGTAAATTTCATCAAATTCGTATGAACCTCAAAGATATACATAAAACAATATTTAAAACTCATGAAGGTTTATATGAATTTCTAGTCATGCCATTTGGTCTAACTAATGTTCCTTCTATATTTCAATATATCATGAATATAATATTTAAAGCATATTTGTGAAAATTTGTCTTGGTATTTTTTGATGATATACTTGTGTATAACAAAAAATGGAAGGATCATTTAACTCATATTCAATTAGTTTTTAATATTCTGAAACAACATACATTTTTTCTAAAAAAAAATCTAAGTGTTCTTTTGTCTAAAAAAAAAATAGAGTACTTAGGTCATATTATATCAGCTAAAGGAGTAGAAGTAGATCCTGATAAATTGTTAGCAATGAAACATGACCTATTTCTACAACAATTAAAATGCTAAGAGGGTTTTTAGGACTAAGAGGCAATTATAGAAGATTTATATGTAATTATGGTTTAATTACTAGACCACTAATTAATTTGTTGAAAAAATATAGTTTTGTATGGTCTAAAATCTCACCATAAGCTTTTGGTAAATTAAAAACAACAATGTGTACCCCACCAGTTTTGGCATTATATTATTTTAACGATACATTTATTGTAGGGATAGATGCAAGTAATATTATTATGGGGAATGTTTTAATTCAGAAATGACAGCCCATATCATTCATAAGCAAGTCTCTTTCTCCAAACTTCTTCCTGCATATGAGAAAGAATTATTTGTGTTAATTATGGTAGTGAAAAAATGGAAATTATATCTACAATTTAAGCCTTTCATAGTCAAAACTGATTATGAACCGTTGAAATATCTATTAGAGCAGAGAATACACACAATTAATTAGGAAAAATAGTTATATAAACTTATAGGGTTTGATTTTTCTGTTACCTATAAAAAAAGTAAATAAAATATTGTTGCAGATTCTCTCTCAAGAGTGGAAGGTCATTGCTGGGCTCTTTCCACTATTCATTCACCTTTTTTAGATATTATTTCATAATTATGGGAAACTGATCCGAATCTTAAAAATATTATTATTGATATTCAGAAAGATCAAGACACTCACCCCTACTATTTTTACACCAATAATCATCTTAAAAGAAAAAGAAAACTAGTAATAGGATTTAACACGGATCTTAGAAATAAAATAATAGAAATAGTTCATACATCATCAGTGGGAGGACATTCGAGAGTAAATGTAATCACAAAGAAAATACAACTCGCCTATTTTTGGAAGGGTATGACAAAAAACATTCGGGAATATGTGCGTAATTTCAAGTTTGTCAAAAAAACAAACCTCACACAACACATCTCCCCAATGGATTATTACAACCCCTTCCAATTCCTAATCATGTTTGGACTGACATTTCTATGGATTTTATTGAAGGTCTTCCAAAATCACAAGGTAAACTGCAATTTTTGTTATAGTAAACAGATTATCTAAAATGGCTCATTTTATAGCAATTACACATCCTTATACAACTTATTCAATTGTTATGGTTTTTATTGATAACATATTCAAACTGCATGGTATGCCAAAAAGTATTACTAGTGACAGGGATAAAATTTTCTTAAGTGCTTTTTGAAAAGATTTGTTTAAATTACAGGGTACAGAACAAAAATTATCTACAACTTATCACGCTCAAATAGATGGACAAACAGAGATAGTCAATAAATGTGTGGAAACTTACTTGAGATGCATGATTAGCCAAAGACCACACTTATGGAGTAAGTGGTTACCCCTAGCTGAATGGTGGTATAACACCAATTTTCATTCTGCAAGTGGTATGTCTCCATATCAGTTTATATATAACCAAGAACCACCAGTGCATGTCCCATATTTGGCTGGAGACGTAATTGACCCCAATCTGGATAGAACTCTACAAGTAAGAGAACATCATCTCCAATTAGCTAAACAAAAATTCCAACGAGCACAAAACAGAATGAAACAACGGTATGATAAGAAACATAAAGAGGTGTTTTTCGAAATATGAGACATGATGTTTTTAAAAGCTCAACTATACAGATAAATCACGCTCACACAAAATAAACACACAAAACTTCAACCTAAGTTCTATAGGCCTTACGAAATTATAGGCAAATTCGGATAGGTATCGTATCGTTTAAAATTATCATCTCATACTCGTATTCACAATGTCTTTCATGTGTCACAGATCAAAAAATTTATTAGAAATCATGCATCAAAGACCAACATAGACGATCTAAAAAGAATCGATTTTGAACCAAAGACGATTTTAGAAGAAATACTTACCTTGAGAGATGGAGAAACGTGCGCCAGTTACTCGTCCAAAGTTAGGGGAAAGATAGATCGGATGCTTGTTGGGAAGATACTTCTATAATCAATACGGATTTCCCCAATCTCAGATAGAAATCGAAGGGGTTTCGTAGGAGGCGACGCGGTCGTCTTCCATCTCATGTAGGGAGTAGTGTTACGACATGTCTAACCTAATGTCTAAAGAGTTTCAACAACATAATATATGGTCAAGATGAAGATGAAGACAATCCAACGACTGAAATTATAGCATAACATTTATAATTAATTTTGTTATTATTAATTACTAAAACATTCAATAATTACTTAAATACCCTTAATCTTACTTTTTACTTGTAAAATAGGGATTATGTTGGATTTAATGCAAACTCACATCCTTCTTACTTCTTGATTTCATCTCTTCCTTATTCAGTCTTCTTCCCATCTCCTCCTTAATTCCATTTCACCATCTCCATCCTTGTTTAACATCGTCAACGAAGAAGCACTCTCCCTCTCCCTCTCCCTCTCCCTCTCCCTCTCCCTCTCCCTCTCCCTCTCCCTCTCCCTCTCCCTCTCCCTCTCGTGACTCTTAGAAGTTGATCATCTTCTTTGTCTTTCCTTTTAAACTTTTATTAGTGTACTTCCAAGGAGCTTTGCAACTCATCTATTGTCATAGCATCGTATCTCTAGCCTCTTTGATCGAGACTACCACATATGTAAATCTCTAAGTCAGAGTTCTTAGAATCTTCTCAACTATAGTCCAATTGGTCATCTCCTCATTGCTTCTCATTTGATTAGCTACAAATGTAACTCTATCAAAATAATCTAAATTATCATTTCTCTCCTTTTCATTTCCAAGATTTCAAACTCCCTTTCCTTCGTAGGGTGTTCAACAAAGATCGTTTTACCCTCTCATTTCCCACAAACTTACTTTTTAACAATTCCAATATAATCTTAGCAGTTCGTTTGTCTAATATTTGTCCAAACGTAGTTTTATCGATAGCTTGATACAAATAATTCTTTACCTTGCAGTCTTTCATATTCATCTCATCCAGTTGCGTCTGGTTGAGCTCTACTTAGGGGCTCAACACCAGTTGAGTAATCAATTCCCATTTCTACTAGATTCCAATAGCCTTTTGATCAGTAGATTCTCCATCAGTTCACTCCAATGGTCATAGTTCTTCCCATTGAACTGTGGAATCCTCGGAACGCCCGTATCGCTTTTTTCTTCTCCCATTGCTTGATGGAACACACAACTTTCCTCTCGTTCTCTCGTGTATGGTAATGTCAAGCTCACAACTTGTCTTTTCTCTCTTGGATGGAGGTTTTGGCTCTTATACCAATTGTAAACAATGTATATTAAAATTATGCTTAGATTAACTCACACATTTATTTAAAGAGTAATGATAGAGAACGGGAAATATATTGACAAGAAAGTGTAGGGAATGATGTGGGCATGGGATCAACGGACATGGTCGTCCGGTCAACACGAAGGTTGAGCTCTCGGTTGCGCATGTTGGTTCTTCGGTTGGACACAAGATTTCTTGGTCGGGGTCGATATTTCTCGGTCGGATGTAGGGAATGGCTAGTTTTCTTAGTCGAAAACTAGACCAAGGTAAAATCCTCGATCGGATGCCTGAATTTCTCGATCGGACGCCTTTTAAAAGATGTTGTGAATCTTTTTAAACTGTGTTATTGAGCTAGAGCTCAAGAACAAAAGATTGATTTTGAGAATTTCAAAATTGAATTTGAGTGTTTTTGATTTAGACTAATTCGTTCAAATTGATTTTAGTAGAAAGCTTTAAAATGATCTTAAGATTAAATTCAAATAAAAAAAAGGATAGTCAAGTAATATTCAAGATCAGTTGAACTAAAATGTAAAAATTTAAATTTATAACTTGAATTATAATGTGAATTAAAGCTTAGAGTGAGTTAGAGAATACTCTTGAACTCCTTATGAAGCTTGTGATGATCCATAAACAAGCCTTAGAGCCTAGTTCCTCACGAGGAAGAAGACAAGGCAGGATGAAAACATTGTTGTTTTGGGCCAAAGTGTGAACGCACGTTTGGGTGCGGCATTCCGTCCGCGTTTGGGCTAACGACGTTGGCGTGCGCGTTAGAGGATTCAATGCTATGCGGAAGCGCTTGACTTCTGTTGTAGCGGGCGACGCGGTCTGCTATGGTTCGTTGGATGATGCATGGGCGCTCATCTAATGGTTGCGTGGTTTGTTGTCGTTTCTTCTATTTTCAGCTACACTGGATCATAACCTTTTTTTAGCTTTGGAGTCGGTTTGAAATTGATTTTTCTTTACTCTTTTTGGCTTTATTTTTCGACCTACAAAATATATAAAATATTTTAATAGACATAAATATTTATTTTGTTTATTTATTTTATTTTATTTGGTACTTTCTAAATAATTAATTTAGAATTCAAATGATACAATATTGATATCAAATTGTTTATTTAATTTGTTTGAGTCTTTATAAAATTAATTTAAAATATAATGAATATAATATTTATTTTAAATTATTTTATTTTATTTTAATCAGTTAGTTAGAGTTTACTTAAAATAATAATTATTATGTAATCTTAATTTGTCAATTAATTATCTAATATTAGTTTTTCTTGATTTTAATTATTTAAAATATTTATTTAATATTTATAAATTAGAATACTAAAATTTAGTGCTTACCGTACTAATATGTTTTGTGGTGTCATAAATAAATCGAAAAAGTTTTGACGGACAAAAAGGTTAACTAGATGAAAGAAAAAAGAGTTAAAATTATATTTAATATATAAAGTTAACAATGGATTGTAATCAAATTTATTATGTGGTTTCCATCTAAATTGTATTGATTATGATAAATTCTTTTTAAGTTAGATAGGTAGTCATCCTGGAAATGGTCCAAGAATGATATTTATATTCTCTTAAATATTAATAAAAATAAATAAACATATCACATTATTAATTTATTATTATAATAATTTATCATTTATATTTATAAGTTTTATGTTTTATTTATTTATTTACATTTTTCATAATATAAGTTTTTTAACTTATTAAACTGTATATGAACTCAACATGTATTATTCAAATTAAATGTATTTATTTTTAAAATAAATTCAAATTTAATTATTAATTTAGATTGACTTACCTAACCCAAATAAAATGTATAAATCCATTAATCAACTTATTATTCATTATCATTATCATGTGGTTGAATTAGGTAACCTAAATTAAATTTACATAATTTTTTATCTAGATCATATTATTTACCCAATTTCTTATCCACGTCATATTATAAATTATTATGGGTTAATTAAATTTATTAGATAAGTTAAATAATTTTTAACTCATTTTTTTATTTATAGTCTTAATACACTTTTGATTGGTTCAATATGTTTTCAACAATCTAACAGTGTGATAACACATTTAATAAGTTTACAATTCAATTAAAATTATCTCAATGTTTAACATATTTAGACATTTTTAATATATTGTTAACTAGTTTAATGCGTCTTAATTTATCTAACACGTTTTTAATAAATTAACACATTTTCACTGTAAGTGACTCAATTAACACGTTTTTTTATTATACTTGGAAAAAAAATTAAAAATAAATTAATAAGTTAAAAGTATAAAATCTTACCAAATCACATTTATTTTTCTAATTATAATCATATTAACTTTTTTTATTTTTTTAAATTTTATTGTAATTTAACTAATATTATTAACATTTATTTTAATATACGGTGATTAATATGATAAAATAACTTTAAAAAGTTAAAATTATTATTCAAAATAAATTATAATTTATTTTTAAAAAAATAATCAAAATAAAAAGTTTTATCCTTAAAGAAAAAAAGTATCATATTTTACAAAATTTGAATTGTTTTAAAATTTATTTGAATAACTTAAACAAAATTCAAATTTAACTCATCCAAATTCAATTCAACTCAACTCAAATACCATACTTAAATAGTCTAATTTTGGTTGAAATATACTCACCTCTAATATATATTATAGAAAAAATATAAATTTTTAAAAAATATATTATAAATAATCTCTCGTATGGAAATGGTAAGTATCCGGCTAATTATCATCCTAGGAACCTCACTCCAAATTAAGTGAATTAAAGTCGTTTTAGTAAGAATATATATTAAACGGGAAATTTGACGAAGATGCTTATTTCCAAATTTAGCATAGGCCAAATAAAATTTTCAAATTTAACCTTTTGCCTATGGAAAAAGACCTTTTTACCCTCAAATTTAAAAAAAAAATCAGTTTGTTTCCTTCTCCCCTTCAGTTTTCCCTCCCTCTCCTCTTTTCATATTTCCAAATCGCCTCCTCCTCGACGACGGCCGATCCAAGCCCACGACCCACCTCTCCCCGACGACGATCCAAGCCACGTAACCCCACCGCTCCCCCGACCCCCGACGACTGTCCGAGCCCCCAACGATATATCTGAGCCCCCGACGACGATCCAAGCAGAACAAAGAACGATTATCGCTGCGAAGAACGATCCAAAAAAATTAGGCTTAAAATGCATCGTTGAAGGTTGACTGAATCGTTTTGGGTTTAAAATGCATCTGTCGAAGGTTGTTGCAGGCTGTCGAAGGTTGTTGCAGGCTGTCGAAGGTTGTTGCAGGTGACGATGCATCTGTCGCAGGCGACAGATGCACAGTCGCATGCGACAGATGCATCATCGCCTTCGTCAGATGTATATTCCACCGTAAAACCAATCAACCAAGCTCTAAAACCATTAATCCACGACCTAACCTACACCCTAGACTCTAAACGACGAAACCCTAAACATTCTTCCATTTCAGCGATGAAACAACGAAAGCGATGAAGGAAACGGAAACACAGAAAACTAACCTGAATGTTGAAGACGTTCCAGTTTCCTTGGTTTTGTTGGATCGTTCTTCGCAGCGATTATCGTTCTTCGTTCTGCTTGGATCGTCGTCGGGGGCTCAAATATGTCGTCGGGAGCTCGGACAGTCGTCGGGGGTCGGGGGAGCAGTGGGGTTTCGTGGCTTGGATTGTCGTCGGGGAGAGGTGGGTCGTGAGCTTGGATCGGTCGTCGGGGAGGAGGCGGTTTGGAAATATGAAAAGAGGAGAGGGAGGGAAAACTGAAGGGGAGAAGGAAACAAACTGATTTTTTTTTTAATCTAAGGGCAAAAAGATTTTTTTCCATAGGCAAAAGTTTGAAAAAAAATATTTGGCCTATACTAAATTTGGAAATAACCCCTCTTAGGTGAGTTATTTCGTCAAATTTCCTTATTAAACAAGTCTTGTCAAATGTTAATTATGATATAGAAAAAAGAAAAATCATCATCATCATAATAATAATAATAATAATAATAATAATAATAATAATAATAATAATAATAATAATAATAATAATAATAATAGGTGTTTATTAGCCTGGGAAAATCATTTAATTGATTTATGGAGTCAAAGTTTTTTTTATGAAAATATTTATACTTTTAGCTAAATAAAACAAACAGCTAATAAAAATATATAAAACTGTATAATTTTAGATAATAAATCAATAAATATATTATTAAAATGAAAATCAATAACTTTCGTAGTCCAACGGTTAGGATAATTGTCTTCCAAGCAATAAATTCGGTTTAACTCTCGACAGACGCCAATATATTTTATTTTTTTCGAAAATAACATTTGTTGACGGGGTCTGATCTGTTGTCCAACCGCATGTCCCCAATAATTGTCGTCTTTTTCAAAATTCTGTATGAAAAGTTTTCTCTCTTTTTGATTTTAAAGTGTTTTGAAGGAGACAATATTAAAACATACCGTGGAACGGAAGATCTGCCCCTAAGCCTAAACAATATACTCAATTTGACAAATAAAAAATAAATGATTGTTATAATAAAATTATTTTAATAATTTACAACTTATTATATAAACATTTTACAGAGTTTGTTAGCAGTTAGAGACCAAAATTACACTCATTTTCAATAAAATACCACTACAATCAAATAGGAAAAAGAATTGATTTTTATAACAAAGTTGATTTAATAATTTACAACTTATACTTTATGTACAACATGTACATTTAATTTACTTTATAGAATTCCCTAATTTTGCTATATATTACAAAATGTTTAAAAATAATCATATAACATGAACATCAATGTAGTATATAAATTGCTATGTACAAATGACATTATACACAATCTTCTTCAAACACCAATGAATTGATCAACTCAGAAACCATTCCAAGCCACTAAAACCGAGTCAAAGATCTCCATAATAAGTTCTCGATTTCCCGATTGAAGAAAATCATTAAACTCGTCACGGATATCAAATATCTTTCCAAATTTAACCAAATATTGCAAACAACTACACTTCAACTCCGACAATCCATACAAAGAAGCATTCTCGAGCCTCTCAAGAACATTATTAGCATCTATATCTTCCATGAGGCTCTCGTGGCACGCGTCTTTCAAATCTTCAACTTCAAACATTTGGGCAGCTGCTAGAAGCGAGAGCCTGTTGGTTTTAAATTCTTGGTCCGATTGTATGTTTCCATAAATGTAATTGAGGAAAACACGAAAGGATTCAATAGACACGTTTGGGATGTTTATAGTCGAACTTTGATTAATCTCTTTAAGAAACAATTTGTTGAAAAAAGGCGATCTTGATGCGAGAACCGCGCGATGAGCTTGTAGAATTCCGTTTGAAACGCGAATTTCGACATCGGATTGAATGTTTTCGGATAGCATTCGACCGAGGGATGTTAGGGCGAATTTATTCGATTGTTTTTGTCTCAACCCGTCTGCCCAAATTGAAAAAGGCTCGTTTTCCTGATGGTTTTTTTTTTTCAATTAAAAAACAATGATAACTAAGTTCATATAATTTGATTTAATAATTAAACAACAAAACATACGTTAGAAACAGGGGAAGAGATCTTGAGATCAAGAAATTCAAGATCAATGATGAATTTTGAAGTCAATGGAAGTTCAATAACCCAAACGAAATCGCCAATGTTCTTGAGTTTTCTATCTGTAACTTCTGTAAACAGAGAATCAATCGATCATTCATCAAAAAGATTGAATCTTTATGAATGATTCATACCTGGGTGAGCTAAAGATCTTCGATCCCCAGCAAAGGAGATGATCCGAATGATGAACGATGCAATCGGAGGACTGTCTTTAGTTAAATTCGATGTTTCCGGGTATAATTTAATGAAAATCGTCCGTTTTTTCTCCACAGATAAATACCTTAAACAAATAGAAATCCAATTAAGAAAGAACTAAAGAATTGAAGAAGATGAAGATGGGTTAGTTAATTGAACTAACCAATTCCAATTTCCGATCATGAAAGGATCTGATTTGCGGTAGGTAGATGGAAGTAAGTTATCGATACTCCATTGGGCAAGGCGCGACGTCGTCTTGACTTGATAACCAGAATCGGTCATCTTGGCGGCGGCGGCGGCGATTTCATTGAAACAGTCGAAGATTCTTGATTTGAAGAGCCCCAGATTTGGTTTCTGAAAGGAGTTGAAAGAGTGAGTGGTGTTGTGTTGATACTTGAAAGAAGAATATTCATGAGAATTGATCGATGTTTGAAATTAAGGAAGAGATCTAAACATTTTGATGGGTTGAGATAAATTTATGATGATTTGGGTTAATAAATGGGAATGGGATGCAAAGGGAGATGTGTTTGATCTTGCTTTACTCCATTGATGGCGAAAGTATTTATCAACAAGATAATAATGGTTGTTCTAGAGAGAGACAGGCCATCAATGAAATTGGAAATATAAAACTAACCTAATATAACAACTTTTACCTTTTTTTTTTTTTTTATTCTTATCATTAATCAAACTAAAAAAACAGTTTTTTAAAGTGACCGAATTGCCACGATTCATAAATATTTTAACTTCTTGTTATTAAATTTATAAAAAAAGTATATTTTAACTTCACGATTTAACTTATTTTATAATATCTAAACCATTACAACAAAAAATTGTTATACATAATTTTAACATTAAGGAGTCTTAAATGGCAAGTATTAAATTATGAGATTTAAAATAAAATGTAAGTCCCATTTGACAATTTTACTTTTTTAAAATCTTACCCTTTTCAATTTTATTTTATTTTATTTATTTTGAATGTATCATTCTTCCATTCTAAAGAAAAGCATAACTACTGTTAAACTTTTTTTTAATTTTAATATTTGACATCATGAGCTTATAAATTTTTTTTTATAAGATTTTATACAGTTTTACATAAATATTAAATTTATGTTTATAAATTAAAAATAATATTTTTTAAATAATTCATTTATATTAAAAATGATTAAAATCGTTTTAGTACAAAAACAAAACCTAACATAAAAAAAATGAAGATAAAAAATAATACAAGCACGTTATCCAACAGATTATCGAACTCATATATCTTTAAAAAGAATGAATAACTCTCTGACCTATCCGTTGACTTTCTAAAACGAATATGAGAAAGTGTGATAATATAATAACATTATGAATGATTCGTGTCAAACGACTACGATCATTGAATGTTCGAATATTTCTATTTAATTAGATAATTCACTAGAAAAATAATTGAGATAATAATCCAAATATGTATTCATTATATATTAGCCGCTTCATTTCAAATTTCACAGCAATTACCCAAAGACTCGGGCATTACTTAGTGAATCTCAATAATACTTCACAAAAGACTTCATAAACTAGTCACACATGACAATGCAAAAGTAAGTGAGTCACTAATTCGACATATACGACATCGACTTATCATAATAAAACTTTTTTCCATAATGCCACAAGAATCCCACGAGACCCCATATAGAATCAGGAGGCTCCCAACCACATAATCGTCAATTACATATATCACTTACAATCCACTAATCTATTTTTCGAATTTTAGTCTCAGTAAAACAATATATGTCAACCAAGAGTTCCCAATAGTGATTTAATGACGTCTTTCTTCGAACTATTATTGATTCCATAAACGTTCCAAGTAATAATCTTTTCAATCATCTATGAATATAATCATAATAACCCTTTCTCGGCTTCGAGACACACTTTCTCTCTTGCATATAACCCTGCAATAGATCATTTAGTTTCTTCAGCTAACAACGTTGGTAGTTGTTTGATGAAGGGCTTGGGTGGAAAGTATACAAAAGGGGTGAGATCTCACACACATTGGGTCACACTTTAGTCTCTAATTCAAGGACCTCCCTTAAGAGAAAGTTATTTTCATTCAACATCATATTATATGTCGAGAATTCCATTAAGATGTTCTCATGCATTGACATCATATTCTGTCTCAGAATCCACTGATTCCTCATCGGACACATCATAAATAAAACCGGCAATTTATTATTTGTAATCTCAAGATAAAGGATTCTAATAGGGGTGGTTTGGATTATGTCTTTCATAGATGACCAACATTCATTTTCTACCTCATCAATCGTTTCTTGTTCGGACAATAAATTTGAATTAGGATGGGATGCCCTTAACTTTTGATACTCCACCACTTGCCCGTACTCCCTTTTTTGACAATCGAGGTGGCATTGCAATCTGAGGGTTGTGAAGACGAATACTCAATCTCAGCCTTATGAAAACTTGTTCTCTCATTTAATCCCTCTTCAATCTACACGACATCCCTCGTGCCCATATCAAATTTCTCTAAATTTGTCATCTCAACAACTAGCATTTCAACATCCGCAATGCTAGCCATACAAATTCGATCAACGTAAAATGAGGTTATCATTAACTCTCTCGTTTGCCTAAACAAAGTCGATGACTCCAACACAAGTGGATTCGATGTGCTTGTTCCCGGTGAAGGAGACATGACAATAAGACGTTCATGACATACCATCACCTTATACATTTGTATTTCGTTACCAACAAAGTTGGATTATGGGTAACGAATATGTGAATCGGAGTAATGCACCCTCATTCTTACCAAATCGGTCTTCTCCAATAATTGAGTGTTCTCATTGAGCTCAAAAATCCCCTAAGATCATTGAGTGTATTTCGACTAAGAAGATTTTGATTCGACATATTCGTTGACATTCCAAACAATCGAATCCATGTACCATCCATATCTACTGAGTCTTATGATGTGTTCAAGTGCAACAACTTATAAATTCACAATATTAACTAACTGATCATTATTGAGTCGTTAGATTCCTTCCTCGATTAACGGTCTAATACACTTATCGGTTGTCATGCTAAATGTTGTTTTAAATTCTTTCCATAGAGCAACATATCTTCTATAAGAGTTAAAGTCATACCAAAAGACTCCCTAATTAAGTTCAAATCCGAGACGCCTTCGGTTTTAAGCCTACGTCTGAAGAACCCAACATAAAAACTTTAATTGGATCAAGTCTACCTCAATCGTTCTTCTTTTTATTTTTTATTTTTTATTTTTGACATAGCTAAAACCCTAGGTCACGCCTCCCACGTTTAAAATTCAAAAGATTTGGGTCTGACATGAAACCGTCTACGTCTAGTCTACCCAAATAACCTACATTCCAATGTCTGTCACTACTACAATGGTTTGAGCTTTAGTCATACGAGGTTCCGACTGCACCACTCTAGGCCGAGTTTGTTGCCTAAGTTGTATGTCAACCCGATAACTCTTTGTCCTTTGGTTATGGAAATAGAATCTAGTCGAGAATCGACCCCCTTTTTAGAGACTTCTCTCTACCACCAATATCATTCACAATACAACGCATAACCTACCCGGACCTGGAGGCATGAGGCGTCCTTAGGGGGTGCTTAAAAAGTCGACTGAAGACCGATGGCTGGTGTAACCCTTCGACTCCCACGTCTCTCTCACGATGTTCTACGTACTACGTTACTTTATCCTAAAACTCACATGAGGTTGTCCATCCAACCATTAGATTGCATGATCTACTTGCTCACTAAAAATCAGTTGTCTTATGAATAATATGCGCATCTCAGATAGGCTTTCAATAAATATTTTAAGTGTGTGAATTTACCCATCCTTGGAAGAGACGAGAATATAACCTAGTTTTTCTAAATTAAAATTATTATCACTTATTCGAATAAATGAAATATATAATTTTATATTACATCTAACTAATTTTTTTAAACTAAATTATTAGTATTCAAGTAAATTATCTATTTTACGAATTTATTAGTGTACAACAATATTATTAAGTTTGATCCTTAATAAAAACGTAATAAAACAATATAAAAAAATTTTAAAAATTAGAGTGGAATTAAAAAAATTAGAGTGGAAACAAATTCAACTAAAAACACAGTAAATTGAAATGGGTAAAGGAATCTTCTTCCAGTTAAAAGAAAATTATTAACATTAATAATTTCTTACTCAAAACTTTACACTAACTTGATAAAGGGATATTTCTTCTAGCCTAATAACAACAAGAGGTTAATATTCTCCGTCTCTTTGAGAGGTCTTGAATTCGAGTCCGTTAGGCGACAAATTTTACACTTGTTTAAATGATTAAGTGTGTTTGCGAGCTATGTGCTCAACCCCTTATGACCACATTTTTTTTAAAGTTAAATAAAGTGATTTTTTTCTTAATGTCAAAGGAATATTTGAACTTAAATTATATTTATTTATTTTTAAAATTAGAAGGCTAACACTATCTTATATATTTTCCACTTTAATTTAATATATTCATAATGAAATAAACTTAAAATATTTAATTTCTTAGATAAAAAATTAAATAAAAGTACTTAGAGAATTTTTTTAACTTGAATTATACCAAATAAAATTTTTAAAAAAAATCATTTAAAATATAATCATGATCAAATTTTAGTTTTAATTTTATCAAAATTTTAAAAAATTATATAAAAATATTAATTTTTAAATAAGTTCAACAATTTATATTTTTTTTATAAACAAACTGTACGTGTAAGTTAATAAGTTTAAAATTAACATCATAATTACATTATTATAATTTAGATATCATAATATTTAATATTTTATTGAGCATTATAAATTCTAATCTTAAAATATTAATTATGCATCACACTAGCAAAACACTATTTTATTTAAAAACAATATAAAAATCTAAAATATAAACAATGCTGTTTTATTGGAAGAATGTAGTTAAGTAAATAAAATATTTATATTAAGATATTTAATATGTTATATGCATAATGAATCTTTTTATTATAATAAGATATTTAATAGGTGTATAATGAATCTTTTTATTATAATAAGAGATTCAATCATTTAAGTTACTGTTGGTCAAGGTGCAATATGTCTTTTGTCCATTAATGGGGTCATTTATTGATCAGTTGGTGTGCAAATATGACTTTTTCTTTATGTCAATAACTGCTTTATTTATTTTATTTATTTTTAAATGAATAGATTGTATTGATTTATTGAAATTACATATATAATTAAGTTTTTTTATGTCATGATCCCCATAAATAACTGTTATGATAGACAATAAATCATATTATGTAAGTAATAAAATTTGAAATATTTGTTTTATTATATATATAATTTTTTTTTCATCTAATTTACTATTATATAACTCTATTTTGTAATAATCAAAATATTGGTGATCATATTTTTTTTAGAAGAAAAATTAGAATGTTGATGCGGGTGGATGATTTATATATATTTACTATTATATATATATATAATTATTTATTTAATTAAAATATAAAAATAAATTTATTTTATTTTAAATATATAATGATATTAGAGTAACTAGGAAGATCCCGTGCGATGCACACAGATAAAAAAAATATTGTTACAACGTCCCGCGTTAATCAAATTTGGTGTTAAATTTAAAATATAAAGTATTATTAGCGTAGTTGGTTAAAAAGTTGTAGTTATTTGGTTAGGTTGCGAGTTCAAAATATATCTATAGTATTTTTAATTTTTTTTTAACCGTTTTAAGTTTTTAGACGGGTCAACTAATAATCCGACCTAAATATTCATTTACTCTCACATATATATTCAAATTAACTACAGCTCTCGACCCAGCAATAATTCGGACACTTTCAAAATTAAACATGATTATATATATATATATATATATATATATATATATATATATATATATATATATATATATATATATATTATTAATTAAAATTTTAAATAATATGTTTTTACTAAATAAAAAAAAAAATTAAAATAAAATAACCAAAATCAAACCAGCCCGAAGTGGAATTTTAATATATTTGTAAGTAGATCGTAAATGCATTCATATTTCAAACCAGTTTATCTCATATGATTAAAACTTTGTAAAATAATTATAATAACTAGGTTTTCAAACTTAAAAACATCACATCTATCTAATATAAATTTTTAATATAATAATGATACTTTAAAGTAAAATATAAAATTTATTAAACAAGCAGTTGATTAAAACTCAAAATATATTAACTAAAATTATGATTTATTTAAACAAAATTATACATATATCTAAATTTAACATTTTTCTTCTAAAAAGATATTTATGTTTTTTTTAATTGATTTTATTTGATTAATTATCTTCAAATTAATTTTAAATATATGTCCAATATATTTATTGAATATGTATAGTGGGATATTCAAAAATTATTAAATTCACTAAATATATGATATATTAAATATGTTGAATCTATGATAAAATGTAGAGTTTTGTTAAAATATTATTTTACTTAATATGACCGAATTCAATTAGATTTAATGTGTATCATACTAATAACATAACAAATTTAAGCATTTATATAATTACCATAATTTAAATAAAATAAAAATCAAACCATCTCTATCATTAATAAATAAATAAATAATAAATGAAAGAGGGTGAGGAGTGGAGTGTAAAAGTTTAGAAATTGGAATCTAAAGGAGCAATAATGTATTGCGTGTAGAAATAGAGAATATACTATTAGGACTTGTTTGATATGAATTATTTCTACTATTTTAACCTCTAAAACAATTATTTAAATATTAATTAAAATTATATTTCCATTTTCGTTTACAAAATTTAAAATTATAAATATTTTAATCATTTAATTTAAATAAAAGGTTATGTTTCAAATAATCTAACATCAAACAAGCCCTTGAGAAGTGGACAAGAAAGGAATCATAATAGGCCCTACCAAACATTTATTTAGGAAATTCCAATCCCACGTCATCATAATAAATATCATCATCCTTATTACCAACTGACAACAAATCCGACGTTTAGCCTAGCCCAAAGAACAAAATTATGTTTTTTTTTTTTTAAAATTTAAGATATTTTTTCAAATTAAAGTGTTAATAATAGTTATTATACCGTTATGCCAAACAATACTTCTCCTCGTTCTTTTTATATATATATATATATATATATATTAAATCATCCACTAATATATATATTAAATCACCAACTAAATATATTATTTTATTATTAACTCGTTAAGATAATTAAATGTTAAAGTTTTATTGTAAAAATAAAAATAAAATAAATTTTATTCATAATACAAATTTAAAGTAAAAAATCATGATTATGAAGTTATATATGAACATGGACCTATTTGAGTTAGTTTTTTGTACATTTAAATTTCACTTTATTACATGATTATATTATATGAAAACTCTACATCACTACATATTTAATATATTAGATATTGGATGATTATTAAATAAACAAAATTAAATCCTAACACACTAAAGTTATAACAATTTTAAACAATTTTTTTATTTAACAAAAACAGAAAAATGAAATCGACAAATTTATAAACATTTTATTTGTACCAGTGCGGATTGGATTAGTTCCGTAATTTTAATAAACTTTATATTCTATTCTAATAATTCATTTTTTTATTATAATAAACTTTATTATATATAGTCTTATATAAGAAATGCCTAGTTTGTAAATTTAAGCTTAAGGAGTTGAGTTCAGAAATTTTTTTTTTGATAAATAACAAAATTTGAATATTCATGTGCTCAAGGTCAATTTTCTTAAAATGTAATATTTCTAACAAACAATTATACAAAAGCAAGTTTTACTTAAACATAGAAGCAACCATGAGTCATTTACACAACATCTCCTCCAAACAAAATAGATAAATAGACAAACTAAAATGCATAATTTCCCATGCAGTCAAGAGGAGGTTTACAAAACAAATTACAATAATAACCCCCACTTCAACTGGGATGCTTTCCACTAGAATCGAACCCGAATCCGAAAACTCATGGCGGCGATGAGTTTCTTAGTTCAAGTCTATTGACATCCAACCGTTTTATTATGGAAAAGAAGCAAACATGTAAGTAGAACTTGGATGCCATTCAAAATTCAAGTCACCATTATACCCTTGTTTGGTTTCATAGCCGGGATAGTCACTTTTATTGAACTCGGTTTCTCCGACCAACCAAAGCCCTTCTAACCATGCCAATTCTTTCAATTTCCAATCCTTATGAAAACCATTTGTCTTGTGCGAGATGTGGATTTCTCCGCCCTCTCCCAACATCTCCTTTGCATTCAACAAGAACCCTCTTACCAGTTCCAAATGCTGCCTGGAGAAAACATATAATGCTACATTTTCATTTTCTTTGTTTAGATGACGTCGAGTAAGGAGCGAAAGAAGGATTTATTAGTACCTCATCTGAGTTTGGCGCGATTCAGTTTTGGGGCAACTGGAGTAAGGAAAGTTGTAGATAATGCGGTCGAATTTGATGTCTTTCCAATACAAGTATTTGGACATTTTAGTAGCATCCACTCCATGTCTGACGGTTGCTCCCCTGTTTGTCAACTCCTCGATGTTTCCAGTGGATTTCTTGTAATTACATCGCAAGTAGGCTGCTCAAAACAGACATATATATCAAAGATCAATCGATACTATAAATAAGGAGAGGCGATGAATTATTTTACCTGAGTTATTGAAAGAAGTGGCAGTTATATTAGAAGCAGATGAACCAAAAGCCACGGCTAATGAAGCAGAGAAAGAGAAATCTCCTTCACCAACCATCAATATCTTTTGTTTGTTATTGTAATGCTTCAACCACACGATGTTATTATTTCCTAAATCAATCTGGGTGATGGCCATCGTATCGAATTCTTGTAATTGTTTGTTGTCATCTACCTTTTTTGCAGCTGGTTCTTTTAAGATCACATGTTTTTCATCTTCTTTAACAATCAAGGTCTTGTTGATTGTATCATCTTTATGATGATCAATTTCTTTCCTTTGCTTGTTTCTTTGATCAGCTAGATGATTGTCAATTCCACTCTTTGCTGCTATGCAAACTTGAAAGACTGATCCTCTCGCTTTAATAATAAAAGGCTTTTCTTTGTTTTCATCAATCTTCTTCTTTCCTAAATCAATCTTGGTGATGGCCTTGTTGATAGTATCGAATTGTTTTATTTGCTTGTTGCTGAAATCAGCTAGAGGCCTGTTGTCATCTACCTTTTTTGCAGATGGTTCTTTGAAGATCACAGTTTGTTCTTCTTTTTTAACAATCAAGGTCTTGTTGATTGTATCATCTTTATGATGATCCATTTGTTTGTTTCTCTGAGCAGCTAGATGATTGTCATTTCCACAATTTGCTGCTACGCAAACTTGAAAGACTGATCCTCTCGCTTTAATAATTAAAGGACTATCTTCATTTTCATCAATCTTCTTCTTCTTTGTCGAAATGAAGGCATTGATGATCGGCTCATTCTTGCCTTCCTCTATAACAATACTCTTCTTCCTCCATGCCAAAGTGCAGGCCTTGTTGCTAGTCTTATTCTTAAGAAAAATGTTACTCTGATTAGCGATTGGCTTGCCATTTTCATCTTTTGCAGTAGAATCGCTCGAGCTGTTGCTTCCGCTTGAATCATAGTTGTGAAAATCATCATCAATCTCCTTTTTTTTCACATTCAAGGATTTGATGATCACCTTATTGTTGCAGCGGTTGTCAACATTTTCTTTCTTCTTTGTCACATTCGAGGCATTTCTTTCTTCTTTGTCACATTTGATGATGGGCTTAATCACAATACCCTCTTCAACAATCTCCTTCTTCAAATTCTTCTTCCATCTTAAAGTCACATCCTTACTATAACCAGCTTCTTTTCTTTGCTCATTATTTTGATCAACAAGGGGTTTTCCATTTCCTTCTTTTGCAGCAGGATCAATGTGAACTTGGAAGACTGGCTTTTCTTGGTCTCCCTTCCGAGGCAGCAGGGCAGCCTGTATGCTTACGCCATCTTCAACAATTGCCTCGTTAATCTTGCCACTGTCTTCACCGAACTTCTTCTTCCATTTCTTGTTGATTGCCACATCCTTGAGATGACAAACTTCCTTTCTCTGTTGATTTCCCTGATCAGTTACCTTTTTGGCAGCAGGTTGAAAGCTAACTTGGAAGACCGACCCTCTGGATTGAAAGATCTCAGGCTTTTCTACGTCTCCATTCAGAGAAATCGCGGGAGCCTCGATGCCTCCTTTATTACCCAAGCTGTAGACATCGCTTGAACCACCTTCATCAATGATTGACTCAGAATTCTTGCTACATTCGTCAACAACCTTTTTAGCAGCAGTTTCTTCAAAGCGAATTTGGAAGACCAACCCTGTGGATGATTGATAGATCAAAGGATTCTCTTCTTCGTCTCCCCCCTTCCAAGGCAGCAGGGCATTCCCTAAACCTGCTTCATTTTCCGAGTCGTGTCCATCGCCTGAATAACTCCGAGGTGCAGGAGAGGTGACAAATTTCTCCCCGCATATAGCTGAAAGTAACTGTCCCATATTAATTAATATGATGTGATTTTACTTAGAGCTCAATGCCTACACAGCTGAAGAATGTCTGCCTGCATACATACATACGCGTTTAGGAAATAGAGTGTGAAGACTATTAATTAAGTACATGTATGTATGTGTGTTTGATCATCGTCAGTTTCCTAGCTAGCTAGCTAGGGTATCGATCTCAAGTAAAACATTTCGATTGACTAATTAAGTTCATGTAGGTTTTGCATATGCTTCAGCATTCAAATAACGAAAGAACAACTAAATTCCGTACAAAAAACACATAGTAAACAAACAATGATCGGAAAATTCCATATACAGAATTTGTTGCATTAGAAGTTGGACACAAAAATGAAATTAAAAGAGCTAGAGTGCTTCGATCAGTTTGTGATTGATTGTTGATCGGAATTTGAAATATAACCGATGCGATTACAGAGAAAAAGATTAAGAGAATGAAACCTGTAATGGAGGAGGAGTGTTAAGCCGATCTTGCAATGCGCTTCCTCTGGTAACGACGATCGAAATGGATAAATGTTTAAAAAGGCAGAGAGAGAGAGATAATAATAAAAAATGACTGAGAGAAGACTGAAAGAAGACCTGTGAAGAAGAAGAAAGTATATATGTACAAACTGTGCATGGCTATTGGTTCGTACCCTGTGAAATCCCCATTATATTTCCAACGTTAAATTAGGTCCTGTTTGTTTGCTTCTCTTTTTTTTCTTTTCTTTTTTTTTGAGCTTCATCATTTATATTTTTTTAGACACAATGTCTTCTTAAAAAAAGCAAAAGCTTTATCACTTTAGCGTTCTTTAATGGCCTTATCAACCTAATCCAACGAAAGTCTATCCTCCAACATATTTTTTGCATTGTATTAATTGAATCAAAAATAATTTCATAAAATTTAGGTTTGATCTTAATGGCTCATCAAACAAATCTTTAAAAAAATTGACAATTCTCATAGAAATTTATGGTTCACTGTCATAAAAAATTCACCCTCAATCAAGATGAAACTAATCACATTATTTTTTGTTTGCACGTTTGAGATATTTTGGAAAAAATAGTTCCGACTTTTAACCATTTGTTCTACTTCGCTGACGTGCCCTCAATTTCTTTCTCCTTATACATATCGAGCAATTACTAATAATGTTAATTCAAGAACTAACATCTTCAGCGGAGTTCACGAATCTCCTCAACCCCGTCAATGACATTAATTTCATTACACGAGTTATTGATTTCAGCACAAAATAAAGCACGATCTCACACGAATCAACTTTTGATAAACTTACGTAGATTCCTTAAATTCAGAAAGAGTTTACTCGATGGAGAACAACCGCCATGATTGCACACGTGGTATAAAGTCTTTCTTGATCAACCATTTATTTCCTTATCTAATGGTCGAAATGTTCTCTCCATCATTCGACGTTCCAATAAGATCGGTCGGTGATCTGAAAAGCTCAATGGAATGACCTTTTGAAATATATTAGAAACCCTAAAAAAGTATATTCACTAATTAGAAATCTATTGATACGAGAATGAACTTGACCCCGTTGTCATTACCACTACTAAAGGTGAATTGACCACTTTCCAAAGGTAAGTCGGTAAATTCAAGGTCTTCAATTGTCTTTGAGAACTTGTGCATTATGTTACTAAGCTTATTGACTCCTTTACTTTCAGACGGGGATCTAACATCATTCATGTCGCCCGCAAAAATAATTGGTAAGTCCTAAAGAGTTACCACGTTTTTCATTTCATTAAAAAACTCTATTTAAAATTTTTTATAGAACCGGTCTATAAATTACGTCCATCGAAAATTATGCTCATGAGTTCTTAATTGAATGTTAACTGAATATCTAGCCAAATTAACATCTATTTTGTCATACATGTATTCATTCCATGCCACGAGAATTTCACCAGACGCCCTTATAGAATTAAGAGTCTCTCAACCACACAACCACCAATTATATAAATCACTAACAATCCATTGATCCATCTTCGGAATTTTAGTCTCACTAAAATATTATATGCCATAACCAAGGGTTCTCATTAGTGACTTAATGATACATTTTTCATAACATCATTTTAATACATAAATATTCCAAGCAATAATATTTCCAATCATTGATAAAATATAATCGGAATAACAATTTATCGACTTCGAGACACGCTTTCCTACTTGTATATAACCCTGCGGTAAATCATTTAGTTTTTTCAGCTAACAATGATGGTAGTTTTTCGATGAAGAATGTTGCATATTATGTTCATTTTTAAAATAAAAAATCATATTTTAAAGTATTTATTTTATCTTTGTAATATCATATAAATAAGATTCGTTTAAGTCCAATGAATAAAATTATTTTAAAAAATATGAGTGAGAAAACCATTAAAAACAGTCTAACGTACAAATGATCTTTAATAGACAAAAAAAAAACACGGATGTCTTCAAGAAGATCAAAGAGTTCCCTACCGCCTTAACCTATTTACTCAATGAAACCTTCTCATTGTAATAATAATATAATTATGGATTAAATGTATTGTACAACAACGTTCACTGAACGTCTTATGGTTTCTTTCAAGCCAAATGATCCACTAGAAGATAAGCGAGATAAAGGTCAAACATCTCAGACCAACCGAGATTGTAAGCACTAAATACATACCCAATTTATAAATTTAAAAATAATTATTTTGATTATTTTTGAAAAAATAAAATCAAAATAATTAAAATCATTGTCAAAACATAATTAAACAATTAATTAGATTAATTATTGTGATAATTAAATTCTAAAGATAATGGTCAAGAAAAAAATATAATAAATTTGGGATAAATGTTATACTCATTTTATCTCAAATTAATTTTAAAAAATAAAAAATAATTAAAATAAATAATTTATGATAAATATTATATCCATTTCCCCCAAATAAATTATTTATTAAACCCAAAATATAAAAAATAAAATAAAATAATTGGAAAAATATATATCATATTTATTAATAATATTGGTATATTTTTAAAATTAATAAAATCAAAAGGATTAAAGAAAATTTAATTTCAAACAAACTTTTAAAGCTAAAAATGGTTTGAGATCCGGTGTGGCCGAAACTCAGAAGAACCGTTGCAACATAAGCCATAACCATCTGATAGGCGATGTCAATCATTCAACGCCCAGGAGTTGTCCGCATCACCCGCTATAACGGAAGAGAAGCGCTTCCGCGCCACACAGGATCAACTAACACGCGCCTCAATGTCGTTAGCCGAAACGTGATGGAACACTCCATCGCGGACGAAACCCATACGGAACGTCAATGGAGCATCCCATGTTTGGATTTATGCCCAAAACGATCTTGTTTCACCCTATGTTGTCTTCTTCTTCGCGACGATGATCGTGATAAAAACAACAGCCATCTTTGATTTTTCAAAGATGGAACTATGTCATTTCTCCACCTTTTGACCTTATTTTAGAAGTGAAATAATCACCCTACTTCGGTGATCATTTCCCCTACATCTAGGATTATCATCGCAGCCTATGCTGATAACTGGCTGGAAAATAGCTAAAAGACCATCAATGGACTTTTGACTAAATGAAGCTCACTTGACCGATGAACAGACCTTGAGGAGCTATAAATAGCCTCCCTTAATCAATCTAAAGGCAATAGATCCACTCTCAAGCCCTTAATAAGAAAAATTAGATATCTGTCATTAAAGCTTCAAGCTTCTGAATTTTCAAAATTTATGTGTAAAACCTTAAAATATAGATCCAGACGTTCACAAAGCTCCCACAAGTGCTAAGGAGTATTCTCCAACTCTCAATAAACTTCTAGTCATCCTTTAATTCAATCTTCCAATTTAAAATTGAAATTTAGATATTTTAGTTTTCACAATTTCATATACTATCTTGTTGTTGGATTTTTTTTATTGAAAAACGATCTTATAATCATTTACAAACTTTTTGTTGAAGTTAAAACCGATCGATCAACACAAATAAAAAAATTCCAAATATTAAATTGAAAATTTTCATAATCGGGTTTTTTTGCTCTTGAGCAACATCAGCTCATGAAGTTTCCCAACATATTTCTAATGTTGTTAGGAATCTATTTGGACCAGTTCTAATTCACCCAGATCATGTTTGATCAAAAATAAAAAATTTCATAAAAAAATAAAAAATTCAGTTCTTGAATTGGTCAAAACGAACGGACAGTGTTCATGTTTTGGTTGCATACAACCATATGAAGCATAATAAAGCTATTGACAAGCTCTTTACACTTCATTAAAACCTTTAAACTAGATAACTGTTTTTTGTCATAAAATTGTCTGGTTCGAATGGACCCTCTTCCCGATCGAACAATGCATTGTGGTGAGGTTCAAAATGATCATGGGAGCTTTGTAAAGCTTCGCATGTCCTCAGATCAAATCCGAGCCACAAATAAAACTGCAAAACCTACAGTTTTGATGCTCTTGTGAACCGAGAAACTTAGGCCCAGGTCTAATTAGGACCGTGTGTTCTTCATGTCTAGGACCGAGAAAAGTTAGCCCATGGCTAACCTAGGACCGAAGGATATATATCAACACCCACGACCGAGAATCCTCAACGCCTAGGACCGAGAATTCTCGAACCTAGGACTGAGTGTTCTTCAAACTTAGGACTAACAAAACTAATAAAAAGTTAACCTAGGACTGAGGATTCTCACACCTGACTGAGAATTTCCGAACCACGATCGAGGGACTTCAGCATCCTGACCAAGGACTTCAGCACACTGATTGAGGATTCTAGCACTTCGACCGAGAGGTATTAGCACCCCGATCAAGAACCCTAAACCCCGACCGAAGGGATTCTAACCTAGGACCAAGGGCTTTAGCCCCGATCCATAAAAATCACACCTAGGACTGAGGACACCGGTCCTAGGGTCTGTTTGGTTTTATTTTTAAATTATAAATTTATTTTAGTAATTTTGGGATCTTAAGCCATTTTTTAAAAATCCCAAAAAAATAAAAAATGATTTCAAAATATTTTTAGAATATTTCATAAAAAATATTTTGATAATGGGTCATTTGATATTTATTTTTAAACCATAATGTCTTTAAAACTGATGTTCTTCAACTATATTACTCCATAGTCATCATCATCTACAACATGTACCAGCATTTAAATATTTTGTTACAGTTTTAAATACGCAAAAAAAACGTATGCATGTCTACAACTAGGAAAAAAATTGGTTAAAATAAAATGTTATACAACCAATTTTGAAAAGCTAAGATTTTATAAAGTAGAGATCTTTTTTATAACGGGTACGGAGGATGAAGCACGAAAGTTCTTTCTCGAGTATCACCAAACTACGAACCATTAAAAATACGTTTATATACTATGTTATTTTTAATAATTTTAAACTAAAATCAATTAGCGACTCTTTAATTAAATAAATAATCTTTTAAATTATTATTTTTAATTAATTTAAATTAAAAAAAACTAATTAAATTGACATTTCATTGTTTCGTGTTTAAACCGATTATTTGAAATTTAATAGAAATTAATTATTATAATTAATTTTATAAATTCATGATAAATTTCATAAATATTTTAATATAATGTTTTATTTTAAAATATTCCTTACACGCAAATTGAGATTAAAAAATTTCGAATCTTGAGCTTTTTCTGAACAAGAATTTTCCGGGAGTTATAGAGATCATCGTCTTTATCCGCAATTCACAACCCTTATCGATATACTCCTACATAACTCGGTGAGCATCAATAATATCTCATAATAAACTCTATATAAGAACCAAGAGCAAGAGCAAGTAAAACCCCACTTCACTTCTTGTAACACATTTTGCAACAATTCCCCATCATGCACCAATTTTAATGCATCTATCCTGCATAAAAATCACCGTATGCATGACATTCTATTAAAAAATGACATATTCAATTAAAACTTAGAGTTCTACAACTTCTATCCTATGAGATCATAAAGTTTAAAATCATAGCATGCATATAAATAACATCCCATAAACAAGTCTTAGTTTGACTGCGTTTAATTTACATCCTTACATTAACGATGAAATATAACCTAAGATTAACATTATATCCCATTTCCAAAATTATAACAATACACTAAGTAGGCAAACCAAAAACACCAAAATTTACCCACATTAGATACAATCCATAATTAGGGTTAGTTATAACATATTCATTTTCATCATCCTAATTACTTCCAAAAAAAACAAAACCGTGTAACCACGCCAATTGCTTCAATTTCCAGTCGGAATAGAAGCAAACATGTATGTACTACTTGGGTTGCAAGGAAAATTCTTGTCACCTTTATACCCTTGTTTGGTTTCATATCCCGGATAGTCACCTTGATTGAATTTTGCTTCTTCAACCAATAAAAGCCCTTCCGACATAGCCAATTCCTTCAAATTCCAATCCAAATGAATCTTATTCGTCTTATGAGAAATGTGGATTTGTCCGCCCTCTTCCAACATCTCCTTTGCATTCCACAAGAAACCCGACACCAACTCCAAATGCTGCCTGTTGAAAAATAAACTCAAAATAATGCTACATTTTCATTATTACGATGAGAACTAGTAGGTGCGAAAGAAAGATTATAACACCTCATCTGGGTTTGGTGTGATTCACTTTGGGGGCAACCAGAGAAGGGAAAGTTGTAGATAATGCGGTCGAATTTGATGCCTTTCCAATATGAATAGTAAGACATTTTAGTAGCATCCACTCCATGTCTGACGGTTGCTCCCCTGTTTGTCAACACCTCGATGTTTCCAGTGGATTTCTTGTAATTGCATCGCAAGTAGACTGCTCAAAACCGACATATAGATGATACTATAAATAAGAAGAAGAGGCGATGGATTATTTTACCTGAGTTATTGAAAGAAGTGGCGGTTATATTAGAAGCAGATGAACCAAAAACCACAGCTAATGAAGCAGAGGAAGAGAAATCGCCTTCACCAACCACACGATCTCGTTATTTCCTACACCAATCGTTTTCTTGTGATGATTGGTGTCTTTTCCTATTTTTGCAGCAATGGCCCTCTGGATGATGGAAATATCACAGGCTTCACTTTGTCTCCATTCTTGCTCTTGTCTTCAGCAATGTTGTTGTTCTTCTTCTTCCGAGTCTTTTTGATCGACACGTCCTTATGACGACCGACTTCTATCATTTGCTTGTTTTTCTGATCAGCCTGAGGGTTTTCATTTCCCTTTCTTGCAGCATGATCCATTTTCTTGTTTCTCTAATCAGCTAGATGATTGTCAATTCATCTCGCTTTAATAATTAAAATATGACTGAGAGAAAGACTGGGAGAAGACCTGAGGAAGAAGAAAGTATGATGACTGTGCATGGCTATTGGTTCGTACATTATATTTCCAATGTAAAATTAGGTCCTGTTTGTTTGCTTCTCTTGCTTCTTTGTAGCTTCATCATTTATATTTCTTAGACATCAAATTTATCCAAACAAACTTCTCTACACAACTGCTCCCGCGGCACCGACTATCAGTAGTAGGAGGAGGAGTTCATGATTCATGGTTAAATTTTCTGCTAATTTGATTAACTTGAATAAAAGTTTAAATAAGTTAGAATTTTATTAGGGTATTCTAACAAATAAATTATCACGTCTAAATAAAATTAAACATATTTACATTTTAAATAAGTTTATTATCAAACAATCTCATTATTAGTGTTTCCAATAATGCTATATTAATAGTATTTTAAGGTTAGGTTGGTTAGGTTTTTATTATTAATAATATAATTTATAACTCTTAGTATAAAATTGTAACTAATTTTTAAATATAACCATTTTTATATCAATTAATTTTTAACTTCTTATTATATACCCTTTATTAATATTATACATAACTTATTATTATATAATATTTTTTATATTTTTTATTTAATTTTAATATTATTATTATATATAATAATTTAAAAAATAAAATAAAAATAGTCCAATATTATAATTAAAAAATATATAGTTCTTTTTATAATGAAGATTTTATTAATTATTATTATTATTATTATTTTCTTTACTTTAATTAGATTATAAATAATATTATTTATTAAATATTTATGTTATTAGAATTATTAATAATTTTAAATTAAATAAATATAATGTATCATTTATATTATAATTATTTTTTATATTTTAATTAAAATTACATTAGTTATTAAAAATAATTATTATAATATTAAATAATAATATTATAATAATTTATAATGATAAATAAATTAAGAGAATAATAATTAAATATTCATTATGTAAAAATAATTTTAAATTCATAATTTTATTTTAATTAATTCAAAGGATAAAATTGTCATTTTATTTTATACACTTTAAAAAAAATATCTAGTTATATTAAAAATGTTGAAATTTGTTCAAACATAAAAACAAATTTTTACATAAAAATAAATAAATAAAATAGAAAAACAGAAAATTTTTATTTAATAGGTTATCGAACTAGTAAATTCTCAAGATGAACGATTAACTCTTCCACAGATTCTATCGTTTTATGTAACGAATCTTAGAAAACGTCGTAATAATAATATTATGAATGATACGCATAAGACGACTACGATCATTGAAAATTTGACGATTTTTCTCCAACCAGATAGTCCACCAAAAAATAATTGGGATAGTAACCCAAATATGTAGGTCTTCCATATCAGTCGCATCAATACAAATATCTCAGCAACTACCCAAAAACTCAGGTATCACTTAATTAATCACAGTAATACTCCACAAATGACTTCAGATATTATTCGTCCATCGACAATGCAAAAGTAAGTGAGTTGTCGATTCAACATTCTTGTGACACATACGACTAACCATAATACAACTTTTTTCATGCATGTATCATCTGTAAGAATTCCATCATGAATAACGTATCATCCAAAGAACATGATCTTGGATGGAAGACTCCCAAAGTTTCTCCCAACAAAAACTAAAAGAAATTATCTTAGCGAACAATTGGTAGCAATGCCACACATGAAATTATCAATGTATTTCCAATGACATACCAAGATATGTTGACTAAAGACCGCCAATTCTGAACCCCAACACATTTATCAACCTCACCCTTATTTTTTTCAAAATAGAATTTGAGAAAAAATGTCAGACTTATTAAGATTAACTTGAAGATAGGAGCTGAACCGAATAACCATAAAATATCTCGAAGGTATTTAAAATTCGTGTATGTAGCATGAACCATGTAGAGCGTGTCATCAGCAAAAAAAAATGTGATATGACAAAAGGATATATTCTTGACCCACAACTCACTCTACGGATGAGTCCCGAGTTTTCTATTAAAGTCATTATTTTTTAGAGTGCTTCCATAAAATTAACGAACAAAAAAGAAGAGAGTGGATCACCATATATAATTCTTCGGGAGCTCTCGAAAAATCAATGAGAACTCTCGTTAACAATAATAGAAAACTTAACCGATGAGAGACAAAATCTAATACAATCAATCTATTTCACACACATTCACATTATGTCCATTACATCAATTGAAAAACTCACAATTGACGTGATCATAAGTTTTTTCGATATATAACTTGACAAAAACACATTTGTCACCTCTTAAATTAATTGAGTTTATGTACTCATTAGCTATTAATACGGCATCATAGATTTGACGACATTTGATGAACGAAATCTAATTAATTACTAGATATGACCGTATCTAACACTCTTCGCAACATGTTGGTCAAACATTTTATAATAAACTTATATAAAGATGAAACGAGACTAATAGGCATAAAGTTTTTCACATCAATAGTCCTTAGAGTATTACAAATGAGACATATCAAAATAGAGTTTCAACTCTTGTCAAATGATGAAAAACAATAAAAATGATCAATTGATTCAATTATTCCAGTCTTAAGGAAATGTCATGTCTTCTTAAAAAAAAGTCAAAGTAAACACGTTGCATCACGGCGCTTTATCACTTTTGTATCCCTTAATGGCCTCGTTAATCTCCTTCAACGTAAAACAAGTCTCCAACATATATTTTTGCGTTATACTAATTGAATCAAAAGTTATATCATTCAATTTAGGTCTAGCCTTAAATGGCTCCTCAAACAAACCCTTAAAGAATTTGACAATACTCATAGAGATGTCTGGTTCATTGTCATGAATTTTCCCCTCTATCGAGATCAAATTAATAACATTATTTCTTATTTGTGCGTTACATATCACATGCAAAAATTTGGTGTTTCTATCTCTGACTCTTAACCATGTAAATTTTACTTCGCTGGCGTGACCCATTTTTTTCCTCCTTGTACATATTGAATAACTTATTAACAATGTGAATCTAAGAACTAACTTCCTCCTTAGAAAGTTCACGAATCTCTTCAATTCCATTAATGACATTAATTTCATTACACAAGTCATTGATTTTACCACAAAATAAAGTACGATCTTTCACCTACCAACTTTTGAGAAACTTACACAAATTTCTTAAGTTTATTAAGAGGTTACTCGATGGTAAACCAACTGATGTCTGACACACTCATCGTGATTGCGCACGTAGTATAAAGTATTCCTTAATCAACTATTTATTTTCGAATCTAAATGGTCAACATGTTCTCTCCATCATTCGGCGTTCCATCAAGATCAGTCAGTGATTTGAACAACTTCATGGAAGAACCTTTTAAAATATATTAGCAAATCCTCGAAAAAATGTTTCATTAATTAAAAATATGTCGATACGAGAATGAATGTGACCCCATTATCATTACCTCTCCAAAAGATGAATTGACTACCTTTCAAAGACAAGTCGATAAGTTCAAGATCTTTAATTGTCGCTAAGAACGCCTATTGGCCCCTTTTCTTTTAGACGAGGATCTAACTTCGTTCATGTCGCCTGCAAAAATAATTGGTAAGTCCCAAACACTAACCACGTTTTTCATCTCATTAAAAAGCTCTATTTTAAATTGTGAAAGAACTGGTTCATAGACCGTAGAAATTACCCACGAAAATGATCTTTTAGATTTCTTAATTGAACTTTAACCGAGTATCTAATCAAATTAACATCCATTTTTTTTATACATTCCATGTCACAAGAATTTTACCAAACACCCTTATAAAATCAAAAGTTTTTCACCCACACAACCGTCAATTACATTAATCTCAAGTTTATGGCAGAAAAATAAGCAAAAACAAGTGTTATTATTGTATTGAAAAAATTAATTATACCCATAAATGTAAAGGGGAATTTTATATGTTGGAATGTTCTGAACATATGAATGAAACACAACCTAAATTAGATGATCCACTAACTAAAGATAAAGATGTTGATCAATTCTCGGGAATATCCTTGAATGCTATCAATGGTCCATCATCGTTAAAACTCTTTGTCTTCCTCGATAAATCAAAAAAATAAATGTTGAAATATTAATCGATTCAGGAAGAAAAAAAGACTAAAACAATGACATAAACCTAAAATGATAATAATTAATAAATATGTAAAGAAGTCCCTAAAGATATTATAAAATTGCAAATAGTTATTATTTTTTATTTAAATAAAACTTATCCCTATTGTTAATTATAAATGGATTATATTGTTATATGAATGATTTTGATTCATCATTTTTAGACATTGATTAATTTTACGAAGCAGTTGCACTTTTCATTTCTCACATTTATCTTCTTGATTTCTTTTCTTCTTCTTGCAACCTTCTATATATTTTCAGCCCCTTCTTATCAATTCTCCATACATTATTTATAATCGTCATAAATAATTCTCTTCACACCTTCATTTAACTCATAAATGTTTGAAGAAACAATTTTTCTAATCATTAATAAAATCTAGTCAGAATAGCTTCTTCCCGACTTCGAGACACGCTTTCCTACTTGCATACAATCTTGTGGTACATCATGTTGTTTCTTCAGGTGACAATATTGGTAGTTTTTCGATTAAAAAAAAGCTTTTGTGAAAAGTATACGAGAGGAATGGAATCTCATGTAAATTGGGTCACATTTAGTCTCTAACTCTAGGACCTCCTCATGGGGATTTATTTACCTTCGTCATCATATTATGTGTCGAGAATTATACTTGGATATTCTCATTAACATCATAATATGGCTTAGAATCAACTGACTCCTCATCAAACTAGTCATGAATAAAAACAAATGATTCAAGAACATTAATCTTAGGATGAAGTGTTATAATATGATTGACTTGGATTATATCTTCTATAGGTGACCAAAATTTATTTTATATCTCGTCAATCGTTTCTTTTCTCGGACAAAAAATCTAAAATAGGACAACAAATATATAAATAAAAATTTCAGTTCTTGAATTGGTTAGATTGAACAGTCATTGTTCATGTTTTTTGTTTCATTCAGCCATATGAAGCATAATGAAGTTATTGAAAAATTTCTTATGCTTCATTAAAACCTAAAAACCAAAAACCCGTTTTTTATACCTAAACTATTCAAGTTGAATGGAACATCATCCTGATCGAATGAGACATCGGGATGATGTTATAAATGGTCCTGGAACCAAACAAAGCTCTCATTCCCTTGAATCAAAGGATCTAGGCCTCAAAAAAAATCAGCAAACATGTAGTTTTATGTTCTTAAGGACTGGAAAACCTAGCCCATGTCTAACCCATGACCGAGAATCCTTCGCACCCAAGACCGAGCATCCTTAGCACCTAGGATCGAAGAAAGTTATCATAAGGCTAACCTAGGACTGAGTGTTTTTTCATGTCAATGACCGAAGAAAACTATCCCAAGGCTAACCCAAGACTGAGAACTCCCATCCGATCGAGGATCCCCGACCGAGAGTCTCCTACATCCAGGACCGATGACTCCCGCACCCGACCGAGAGTCTTTAGCACCCCAACCAAGAGTTCTCGCACCTCGACCGATGAATCTTGACCCTAGACCGAGGGCTTTAGATCGGGGTCGATAGAAATCGCACATAGGACCGAGAGCACCGGTCTTATGGCATGTTTGGTTCAATTTTTTAAATTTTCAAAATTATAAAAATAGTTTTGGAAAACCAAACCATTTTTTAAAAATCCAAAAAAAATAGAAAATAATTTTAAAATATTTTCATAAAATATATTTTGACAAGGGCCTATTTGGGATTTATTTTTAGATCCTAATATCTTAAAAAAACTAATATTTTTTAGGTATATTCCTCATTAATTGTCGACATCAGCCTCAGGTATCAACATTTGAATATTGTTGTTACAATTTTAAATACACAAAAAAAAACATGTACATGTCTAGAAACTGAAGAATAATTGGTTAAATAAAACATAATAAAATCATTTTTTTCAAAAACCAAGACTTTATAAAGTATATATTGTTTTAAACGGGTATGAAGGATATTGCGCGAAAGCTCTTACCTGAGTATCACCAAACATCGAATCAAAAAAACTCTAGTAAAAATACGTTTGTATATGTATAATTTTATTGATTTTTAAAATCAATTGGAGACTCTTATCAAATAAATAATATTTTAAATTAATTTAAAAACAATTTTTTTAATTAAATTTTCATTTGATTATTTTAAATCTAAAAGAATATTTAAAATTTGATCAAATTAATTATTATTATTATAAATAAATTTAAAATTTTCAGGACATATAAATCTTTTAAAATAATATTTTATTAAAAATATTTCTGACACGCAAATTGATGTTGAAATTTTTTGAACCTTAAAATTTTTCGGGTTAAGGATTTTCCGGGAGTTACAAAGCTATATCGAGGAAGAAAAGTGTGTTTTACGAAATCAAATTAATTTTACGCGACTTGAATTTGGTCTTCGAACGAACAACTGAAGAACGCGAAGAGCAAAAATCCAGGCCCATTGAAGATTGCATGGGCTAAGCCTCTTGGTCGAAAATCAGGCCACGGGTTTGGGTTTGGGTTAGCGCCTAAGCCTTGTGGCTCGGTCGTTGACATGGACTTTGGGCATTCACTTGATCTGTTGGGTTCTATCGACGCTCTACCGGTGGGCCTGTCGGAATTTTCGTTGATCATCGACTTTTCCAGACAATTGGATCTCAATTTTATTTTTATTTTTATTTTCACAAAATACCTACAAAATAAATAATATCATATTTATAACAAATAAATTTATTTAAATTCATCTATATATTAACATATCACTTATCTTATTCTAAGCAAAAAAAGAATTTTTTTTTTTCGATCCACATAACGATATTTTCAAAAATAATTATTTATTCAACAAAGATAAAATATAGCAATAATAAGATAAATAAATCTAACTTATTATATATCTTATTATTTATTTTATAGTTTAAAATTAATTATTTTCGGAGTCCGATTTACCCGAGTCACCCAACGATGACTCCAAAAAATAATTATTTATTTAATGAAGATAAAATATAACAATAATAGGTTAATTAAATCTAACTTATTATATATTATATATGTTGTTATTATTTTATAATCCGAAATTAATTATTTCCGGAGTCCAATAGATACGACGATAACTGCAAAATAATTATTTATTTAATAATCCATGCAATGAGCCCCGTATATGGATTTTAAGAAAAAATAGGCTCGAAATTTATAAAATATGTAAATTATATAATTGGGAGTGAAAAATTAGTGTCTATAAGTAACGGTACTACATAAATTTGTTCATGTCTAATATAGATTACAAAATTGATTTGAATTGGCTAGATATATAGTAGGGATGACAATGGGGTGAATCGAAGCGGGGAGTGAACTTAACATTCTCGTCTCTTTCTACTTCAAGATTTTTTTTACTACCATTTACATATTGTTCGGCTTAGAGAAATTCCTAGCGAGACACGGTTTATATCTCATTATTTAAAAATAAAATATTTTTATGATAAAATTATATTTTTTTTAAATGTCCATTTATATTAAAAATGAAAAAATAATTTAAGCATAACGACAAAGCATGATATAAAAATAACAAATAAGAAAAAAAACAATACTTAAAAGTTATCGAGCTCGTAAATCCTCGATAAGAACGGTTAACTCCCCGGCAGACTCTACTGCCTTTCTTGAACGAATCTCAAAAAGTATCATAATAATAGTATTACGACTGCAATTATTGAAAATTTGACAATTTCTCTCCAACCAGATAGTCCAACAAATAATAATTGAGATGGTAACCCAAATATGTAGGTCTGCCATATTAGCAGCATCAATCAAATTTCTCAACAACTACCTAAATACTCGGATATTACCATATGAATTCCAGTAATACTCTACAAAATGTTTCAAATACTAGTCACCCCTCGACAATGCAAAAATAAGTGAGTTATCGATTCAACCTCTTATTGACACACACGACTAGCCATAATATAACTTTTTTTTTCATGCACATGTCATCTATTATAATTCCACCATGAATACGCTTTATTCAAAGAACGAGATATTTGATGAAATCTTTGACTCCCAAAATTTTTTCTAATAAAAGTTATATAGAATTATCTTAGCGAACAACTTGTAACAAGATGATTCCATATAATTTTTATTGTTATTATGTAATATATTAAAAAGTTCGTATTATTATAAAGAAATAAACTTAAAATTCATATAATATATGAAAAATAAATAAATGTATTTTTATAATATTATATATTTAATTGTATTTATGAGTGTTTTGGGGCATAGTCTTAAGGTGACACAAATATCATCTTCGATCAACCACCTGTTAAACCAAAAAAAATTAACAAAACCAAATTATTCGGTTTGAGAATCGAGAAACAAATATCGATCATTTCATGTAAAAGATATCTATGTATATGGAACTTAGTTTTTTTTTCCATAACTCACACGTTTTTATAAATGTTGAGTTTCTCTCTTAAACCTTGATTTCATAATTTTCTTATAATAAGATAATTTTCTCATCATTATTGTAAAATGACAACATTAAAGGCCATGTGTATCTTGCTATAAATACTCTTATTTCAATGAATGGCTTCTTAATATATTATATAAATTCTGACCCAATAAAAAGTAAAAAAGAAAAAGAGAAAAAAGGGGCCATAATGGTTACTTTTCCAGTTCTATCACTCATTTCTTCGTGGCTAAGCATTTACAACTAGCAATTATACAAATATATATTAATTATAAAAACCCTCAGGTTAGTTTAGTTATTAGTTGGTAGGTATCATATAATTAAAAAATAAAAAAAAATAAAAAAAAAATTGGGCTCTTCTTTGACATAGTTCAAGAGCTTCTTTGAGTAGGGTTATTTATAAATAACTGAAAATTACTTATTTACTTAAAATCTATTTGCAGTTGGAATATAACTGATTTTAAATAAATAAAAATATATTATTAAATTTATTAATATATATATATATAATTAAAATATATTACAGAATATTATTTCATTTAAATTTATATTCTAACAAATATTTTTTTTTTAAATATTTTAAGCACATTTAACTCAAAATTTGAGAGTTTCAAACAAAGGAAAAAATATAATAATTAAAATGCTAGAATAATTTAGTTTTTTTTGTTCATTAATAATTTGAAATATTTAATTATATAAATCAACAATATCTCTCAATAATCTTTAATAAATTCGGGAAATACACATTATTTTATTTTCAAAATTTCTCCATTATCATACCTTAAATAATCTTATTTCGAAGTCTCATTTGATTTTTAAAAATATTTTATTATCATTTCTCAAACATTTTTAATTAAAAGTGTCTCTAATACCCACCAATTAAACACATAATCCATAATATATTTCAACCAAAAGTTTGGGTTCGATATTTCGAAACCAAAACTTGAGGAAGGATCGAGATATCCACCCCTCTTGATGCTTGACTAAGGGATCTCACTTTGTAAATATAAGTGTTACTTTTTTAAAAGAAAATAGTAATGAGTTTTGAACTCTATGTCTAAATTAAGAGTGACTAAACATCATTTCACCTAATTTCTATTTCACTCGTAATATACTAATATTAAATAACCCGAAACCAACTAGAGTAAGGTACATAAAAACGAATTAAGATAATCATTAAATTAAAAATGGTGATTTGAATTAAAAAAAGAATGATGTTACTCACTTTAAAATTAAATACCAAACACCTTTAAGAAAAATCATAAAAAGACACACAATTACAATTGAAATGGCCGACCCCATCTTCCCCACTTTTACTTTCCTTAACCCAGCCATTTTCATTTCTTCCAATCTTATTATCAAACACAACTCATAATCTTCATTCTTCCTTCTTCTTCACCTTCAAACCCTAAAACAAACATCTGCAAATCATCAAATGATTTCCCTATCTCCACCTCCAACATCTCCATTCCAACCCACCAAACAAAACCCAACAATCCCCTACTGGAAAATCACAAACAACGAACCAATTATAGTTCTCAGAAGACCTAGCCGAACAAACCCATTAATATGGTGCTGTGCAATCATCTGTTTAATATTCAGCATCCTCCTAATCATCATAGCAATCACAACCCTAATCATAGTTTTCGCATTAAAACCAAAAACACCCAATTTCGATACTCCAAACGCCATTCTAAACCTAGTCTACTTCGATTCGCCGGACAACTTCAACGGAGACTTCATCTTCTTGGCGAACTTCACTAACCCGAATAAGAAAGTTGACGTGAGATTCGAATATGTGAATCTCGAACTCTATTTTTCAGATAATCTGATTTCTGCTCAAGGGTTACAGCCTTTTTCGATGAGGAAAGGTGAGACCAGGTTAGTTACTTTAAGAATGATTTCAAGTATGGTGTTCTTGCCTCAGAATTCTGCTGTGAAACTTCAAAGACAGGTTTTGGCTAATAGAGTGAATTTTAAGATTAGGGGTACTTTTAAAGTTAAGGTTAATTTGGGTCCTGTTCATTTTTCTTATTGGTTACATGGATGGTGTCAATTGGAGATGACTAGTCCTCCTAGTGGTGTTCTTGTTGCTAGAAATTGCAGGACTAAGAGATAGAGATTTATTTGGGTTTCTGGTGAAATTTTTCTATGTTTTTTCATGTGATCAGATTTTGTAGATAATGTATAGGATGATGAAGTGATGATCGATTATGGGATGAAAAATCAATTATGATCTATTATTGTGCTTTCAATATATTGAAAAGTTCTCAATAATGCTTCAACTTTACTTGTTTCCATTTTTTTTAATTGAGTAAGAATGGAGAGAAAAAGGTGAGGGAGGAGAAGATAAGGGATCCCTTTTGCTTTATTCATATCTTGTAGTATTCAAACTTCTTTTTTGGGAGTAATAAGAAAATATTTTTTTTATTTAATTTAAATATTATTAAAAACATATAAAAGTTTTGTATTTAAATTAATAAAAGTAATTTAATTTGTATAGAGTGATTTTTTTTTATAATACGAGATAGCTTAGGTGATAACTATAGTGAGTAGAGTTATATTATTTACGGACATAGATAGATCATATTTGGGATTTTTTTTTTTTTTTCTAACATAGTAATAATAGTAGAGGGTATTCCAACCTCATTTCAACTTTTGTAATACTAATAAAAACAAATAAATATATAATATTTTAATATATTTATTTATCATTTATATTTTATAAGAATTTTAAATTTATTTATTTTTTAATTTTATTATATAAAAGACAATTCTATGATTAATTTTTTATATTATATTAAAGACAATTCTATGATTAATTTTTTTTAAAATAAAGTATAAATGGTGTTCCCCTGAAATTTCTCTCGAATTATGATATGGATTGAGGTGATAAGTTCACTTTCTATCCTATATGCCCTAGCCATTGTTCATATTATTTTTCTCTAAGATAAATTCATTCTTATATAAATTTAATCCTTATGTCGGATTCAACACAAAACTTCAATTCCGCGGAGTCTGTTATTCTTGTTCGTTTTCATTGATGTGTGTCCTATAACCCAAGGAGCGCGACAAAACCTGGAAAATCTCTGTAAACTACGGCAGGAAGGAGACCTCGTAGAGGAGGAAATGCGCAATCAAAGACTAAAAAAAATACTATTAAAATTGTGGAATAAACTTCTAAAATAAAAATCAAATTCTTCAAAAGAGACTTACAACTAACATACACAAAGAATGAAAACACTTGTACCGATATGGATAAAAATAAAAATTAAAACAAAAGGACCTTCTTATAGACGTTGTTATTAAAGTTTAACTATACAAATATTTACATTTACATACACTCACGCATCAAGAAATAACCCTAAAAATTAGTTCAAAAACACTCCTAACCTATAAAAATAAAATTAAAAGAATAAAACATTAAAGTGTCTAAATAATCCTAGTACAAAAAAAAAAATTAGTCTCTATACTTAAAAAAGACTAAACATCCCTTAAAGGATTCGATCTAAAGGTCACCTACCCGGGCCAACTAAAACTAAAATAAAAATGTTTTATACAATAGTTAACCTTCGACCTTAATAACACTTCTAAAATATTTTAACCATTTATATTATGTATTAATTTAAATACAAAACTATTCTAAACTATATTTCAATCTAAAAGTTAAATAAAAAAATCTGTCCACAAACTTTTGGGCCGCCCTGAGCATATATAGATGGATCAACATTAATACTTCCACTTTATAGTGGGTCACTAGATGGGTCTATTATATCACAAGTGAAACTTCATAAATAAATAAGTTCTTAAGCTATGAAATAATATAAGCCTAAAGATTGTAATTAATTAACTTTTTTTTTTTACATCTCCTCCATAAGAAATTTAATTTAATCAAATAGTTGGATCAGGGATATCAAAATTAGTTTGGCTCGGTTGACTTTTTTTTGTGTGTGTGTTTTGCCTCTTCTATCAAATTTCAAACTTCAACAAGGTATGGATTGAATGAGCTACAATTTGAAGTGTTTTTACACATTAAAAGTTATATATATTTATCGTGTTGTTAGATCTCAATCAAATCAACTAATACTCATGTGTAAGAGTCCAAAAGTCGGGCTCTATTCAATTTTCAGAGCACTTAAAGTGAAGAATAAGATTATAACTAGGGTAGTGTTACTCTTAAAAAAAATAAGAACTAAACTATGAGGTATTCTTTTTCAATAAACTATTAATTGATATTATGAGTTTTGATTTCATTATTAAAGCATGCTGAATTGTCCAATCTTTTCGTCAAACCCAAGGCTTAAAAACAATTACCAATTCCAACATCACATGAACTTATTTAAAGTCCCCCACAAATCATGGGTAATGATTTAAACACTAGGGCTAAACCTTACTTAATTTAGTGTCATCACTTAGGATCAATTCATGATTATAAGAATTATGAATAATTAACTTTTTTTTTAAATTAGCATAATCTTTTTAGTTATTCCATATGCTAATTAGTAAGGTAAGAATAATTGAAGTTGTTGATTATTTTAAAGAATCATATATAATTTAAATTATTTATATATATATATATATATATATATATATATATATATATATTTGGTAAGTTTTCATTTTTCATAAAGTGCTATGTTAAACTTATAATATTTATGGTATATTTTCTTTAAAATTTTTCTATTAATTATACGGAGATGAACTTTCAAATTTTCACGCATTAAAATGAACATATGATATAAATTATTTCAAACTATAGGACTAAATCTTTATTTTTTTTTTTGTGTCGTGTATTTAATTTCACTAAATTTGTGTGATTATATTAGAAAAGTTGAATTTTGTCCATAATAAAAAATTAAAAATAAAAATAATAATTTGAATAGATGTCAAACTAAAAAAATAAAAAACATAAAATTGAGGATGTCCCTCTTTTAAATCATTTGAACGCCAACGGTTAGACAATAAGTTTCCCTTAACTTTGCCTCCTTTTTCTTTTTAAACCTCCACCCACTAACCTTACCAACTCTCCTTATATATATTATGTATTATTTATTTATTTTTGGTAATGGAACTCATAAAAAAATTCAATAATCTTATAAAATATTTAACTAATATATTAAAAGTAAGATATTTTAAATTTTAAAATTCATTAACCTCTTAAAATATTTTTCTGATCATAATAGGTATAAGAGAAGTGTTTAAAATATTCAATTACGCAATAAATACGTGTTTATGTAAAATATACTTTTGAATTTTAAACATGGTTATTTTTTATCCATATATATTGAATTGTGAAATTGGGACTACTATAGGTAGGTCAATTGAGATTTCATAAAAAAAAATTTAAACATCACAATTTGAGACTAATTATTATTAAAATTATACCAAATGATTTAACAGTTTCAAACTATATTAACTTAATAAGTGACATTTATAAATAAATAAATAATTAATTAATATCACTAATTTTACTACTGAGTTTCAGCTAATTAAATTTTTTTAACTACTTCTCTATAATTTGAATCAAAATTTTAAACTAAAATAGTTAAATTAGTGATAATAATATTTTATTTATTTATAAATGTTACCTATATAATAAGTTATTGAAAGTTTAAAATCGTTAAAAACAAAACCTCGTTTTTTTTTATAATTTTAACAAATAAAGATCTCTAGATTTGAGAAAAAAAATTATGAAATTCCAATTACACAATAAAAAGTCTTTAGTTGAGAATTCAACTTTTTATATGTATATATAACAAATAATAGACTAAGAACATGGTAATTTTAGTATAAAAGACTTACTTAAAAGAACACGTTCAATTTTTACTCAAAATACAATAAATTAAAATGTATGATTATATTAACTTTTAAAAATAAAAAATTTAATAAATAATAAAATATAAATTAATGAAACCTATAAATTGTGTTGACGATTCTAGCTTATTTGTGATGTTTTAACTTTCACTTCATTATAGGATTTGATAATCTCATGTTGTTATTCGCCAATTTTATAAATTTTGTGACCATATTGTATTCAGCCTAATATCTTAGGGACTTAATTAAATAAAAGTGTGTTTTTTTTAAAAGAAGAAAAAGATCGGCTATTTTTTTTTTGTCCCCTTTCAGAATTTGAATGGAAATATGGGTTTGATGATGTTGGCCGGAGATCTTGCCGCCCAGTCCAACGTTCGATGGGTCCCACGTTTAAACCCTTTATTTTTTGCTCATTCCGCCACGTGGTTTGTTTCCGTTGATTTTGGCAGTTCCACTTTTATTATTTACCACCATAAAAGTTTTACCTATACCATATTTTCTTTAAATAAATTTGGTAATTTTCTAAAATATAAATATTATGTTTATACTTGAAAAAAAAAAAGCACATTTTATAGTTTCGGTCAAACAAGCATTAAACTGATTTTTTTAATTATTAAAATTAAAGGTAAATAAAAGGCCTCATTTCAAAATTAAGTGGTTCTGATTTTGATTTTGAGTTGTAAAATAAAGTAAGTTACTTTTTATAATTTTTGTTATTGATATAAATATATAATAGAATTTTATTTTATAAAAATAGAGAGTATTTATAATTTGATTTATATAATTTTGAGGACCGTAATAAGAGTCATTTATTTATATTTTTTATTTTCATGTCATGATTTGTAATTGTACTTAAATTATTATTTTTTATTTTTATGAACTTTTAAAAAAAATTATTTATATAATTAATAAATAAATATAAAATTAAATTATTTATAATTATATATTCTCAAGTAAGAAAATAACAAGGCCTATGTTTTCTTATTAAAATTAATAATAAAAACTTACATTGTTATAAAATAAAATAAAACTAATTTTGAGTGTTTGAAAATATTTTTTTTTATGATTATTATATAAAATTAGTAATGCAAATAAATTTATCAAAATAATTTAAATACAAACAATTGTGTTTAATAAATCAAATATCACTCTTGAATTCTTACTTAAAAAAACATATTACATTAGAGTGATCTCGTGACATTGAGGTGTAATTCTATTTTTTTTTAATTTAAAAATAAAATAAAATTATTTTAAGTTAGAATAAGATTAATAATTTTATAAACTTTTTAAATTAAAAAAATATATACATATATATAAGAGTAAAATAATTTAAAATTCAAAATAAAAATAATCCAACTTTAAAAAATTATAATACTTTTTTAATTTAAAATATTAATAAGAATTTAATATCTCTAACATCTACTTTAACTTACAATAATTTGAAATTTGTAGTATTTTAGACAAATTTTATTAATATTTTAACTTATAGCAATTTTAGTCTTTTCACATTTAAATTGAGTTATTTTTTTATTATTTTTATTACATCCCTTAAAATATGAATTTTATAAATAAAATAAAATTAGTATTAAGAATAAGGTTACAAATATTATGTAGATATAATCTAAATGTTGAACAAAATAATTATGTAAACAACAAATTTGAACAATTAAAAACAAATAAAACAAAACAAATCATATTATACAAATTCATAAGCAAATTGAACTTTTATTCTAATAAATTATATGATAAATTATCAATTAAATAAATTCAAGAATAAAAAAAAACTTACATTACAACTAGTTTAAAGACATTTTATTTTCTCTTTTTATAATAATTTAAAATTTAACAATTTCAAAATTTAATAAATAAATAAATAATAATAAAAACTGACAGTGGGGCTATGAGTCTGTGGTTTACTGTCAAATAATCTATAATTTTAATTTTAAAATATATTTATGAATTCAAAGTTCAAACTATATATATATATATATATTAACAGCCGTTACATCTCCGTTAAAAGGATCTCCGTTACTTTTGTTTCAAAATGATACGTTGGTTTCATTTAGAAACCGCTTTCTCTCTCTTTCTCCTCTTCCTGCAAATTCTCTCTCTCTCTCTCTTCTACCTCTCGTATTAATGAAACTCAAGTGAACTGAATCAGTAATTTCAGTTCTCCAGAGAAGCCTTCTAGTTGCAGATCGGATCATATTCAAAAACTTCGCCGGAAAATTGAAGATTCCGCCGGAAAATAAGGTTAGATCAAAACCTAATTACACTCTGTTTTCATCGCTTTCATCCTGATTATAGTCGTCCAGAATCTATCTCCGATTTCTCTTTTATAATCAGTTTACCGGCGATGTTAACTAATTTCAGAGTGTGATTTTGCTCCGCGATCTTATAACCGCAGAGAAAATGCCGCATTAGAACTCATACGGCTCAATCAAAATCTAGTTACACTATGTTTTCTTCGCTTTCATCCTGAATCTCGTCGTCCAGAATCTATCTCCGATTTCTCATTTATAATCAGTTTACCGGCGAGGTTGTTAACTAATTACGAAGTGTGATTTTGCTCGGCGATCTTATAACCGCATAGAAAATGCCGCATTAGAACTCATACGCTCAATCAAAATCTAATTACACTATGTTTTCTCCGCTTTCATCCTGATTCTAGTAGTTCAAAATATATCTCCGATTTCTATTTTATAATCAGTTTACCGGCGAGGTTAACTAATTACTGACTGTGATTTTGCAAGTCGATCTTATAACCGCAGAGAAAATGCCGCAGGAGAACTCATACGGCTCAATCTTTCCATCACCTTGTAAGAATTTGAGAGGATTGAAAGGCCTGAGTTCAATCGTGAACGGTAACAGTTCCGACGATTCATTCGGCGAGGAAATCATCAGCGATTATGAATTAGCACAGAGGAAAGCCGAAGAATCAGGTAAAATTCAATTTCTCATCAGAACTGCTCTCGATCTGTTTCACTTTTTTTACACATTTTCAGATTAGGTTTCTTAAATTTAATGCGAAATTTGAAATTAAGTTTCTTCATAATTAGGTCAAATGTAGCTTTAGTTACTGATATTTAGGAAGATGAAATTTAGTGGATTTGGTGCTTTCATTTATAATGGTTATGGCGGATTTTCCGTTCTTTAGACATTATTTTACTTTATTAATTAACTTTCTTGTTTTATCAGACAATTATTCTATTTATATCTTTTTTTAATCTAAACATATTGAATTAAAAATATAATCCTTTATTTAATTAACCAATTGTGATTTCCAATACAAGTTACTGTCTCAATCCTATATGATTTTTTATTTTCTTAGATCTCCAATAATCTATCATCTAATAATTTAAATAGAAAAGTACTTTTATATATATTTATTATCATTTTATTTAAAAAAACTTATTTTGTAATATAAAGTACAACCTTTTATTTTTTTTTAATGATTTCTTATATTTAAAAAAAATTTAAGATATATAATATTTTAATATTAGTTATTTAGTTCAAAAATGAAGAATTCATATATATATTTTTTAAATGACCCTCCTTTGTAATAATACTATAAGACTATTTAAAAATAACTATCATAAGACATTAAAGAAAAAAGATTGACACTATAAACTTATTTTACTTTTTGATTTTTATTTAAAAGACTATGATTTATAGAAAAATAATTTCATGATTAACTCATTTTTAACTATACACTATTATTTTATTTTATTATTATTTTGTTATTTTAAGCTATTCTAATATAATGGTTATATATTTTTTTTTTGGATGTTGAAAGTAATCATGGTCACTTGACACACATGACTTCTACCATATTTAAAATGTTTGAATTTGATATCTTAAAATCTCTATTGACACTTTAACTATTTTAGTGGAGTTTTAGTATATTAGAATTTATAAAAAAATAATTTTGTTTAAGAAAATTATGAACTTTTGTATGATATAATGATTAATTTTTATTTATTTATTTATACTTAAAAATGCACATTTAACTACATTATTAAATATTGTAGTAGTTGAAGTTGTTTAGAAACGGATAAACTTAAATATTTTTGTTATTACTGTTTAAAGTAAGCATAAATATAGAAAGATCATAAATATTTTTGCTATTAAAAACATTATTTTTGAAGTGTGAGATTATAAATATGGTGTAAAAAAAAGAAAAAAATAGATATTAATTAGTGTTTTTTTTTCTTTTTTTTTTATATATTTCCATCCTTTTATTTCTGGTTGAAATGATATTTTCATCCCAAGTTCTCATATTGGCTGAAATCGACTGTTTCAGCTTCGAGAAGATACCAGGCTGTACAATGGCTGCGCCAGATGGACAACGGCGCATCGGCCGTCCTGTCGAAGGAACCGTCCGAAGAGGAGTTATGCTTGTCTCTGAGAAACGGTCTCATCCTCTGCAATGTCCTCAACAAAGTCAATCCCGGAGCCGTCCACAAAGTATGCCAGCATTTTAGTTATTTTTTGTTGCTCAGTTTGCTCCAGCTTAGTGTATGATATGGTTCTCTTTTTCGTCGGAGCAGGTGGTGGAAAATCCTATCCTAGATATTCTGTCGAATGAAGCCGGAGCTCAGTCTGCGATTCAGTACTTTGAGAACATGCGGAATTTTCTCTTAGCCGTTGGCAATATGAAACTCTTGACATTCGAAGCCTCCGATCTGGAGAAGGTCTGTGAAATACATTAGCTGCAGTAGTACTAGACTAGTAATCATTTCTTACTACCAATCATGCCAAGTTGCCAACTTTTATTATGTATTTCATGAAGTACTATTTTTACCTAAATATCCATTGTGATGTGCATGAATGAGAAATTAATCCAAAACTTTATAAATGAGAAATATGAATTAATGTATGCATGCTTCTTCCATGCAACCAGATTCTCCCCATGTTCCAAATCTTAGTAGCTAATACATTTGAAATAGAAGATTAACATTAGTTTGGCGAATTTGTCCTGTTTGTACAATCAATCCCTTCTAAGTTCTTTATGGTTGAATTCTGGATTTACAGGGAGGCTCTTCGAGCAAAGTGGTAGACTGCATTCTTTGTTTGAAGGGTTATTACGAGTGGAAACAAGCCGGAGGGACTGGGGTTTGGAGGTATGGGGGGACGGTGCGTATAGTATCCTTCCCAAAAGGATCACCATCTGCTTTTGTTGGCAGCGAAAGTACTGACGAGTCCGTGGATGAATCTGAATCCTCACAGTATGAACAGCTATTAGAGTTTCTCCATCTTTCTGATGAGGTTGCAGCTGAAGAATCAAATGCGGCTAATGCTCTGAACATTCTTTTTGATGGTTTTGCACTTGGAATTTTGAAAGCGTACCTTAGTGAAACAAATGGATTTGAGGACGTCCCTTTGAATTCAATGGTAGGTAAGATTCATTATTGTGTGGCCTAAGGCATTGAACTATATCTTGTTTTTTCACTAGTGTTATATACATATTATATTAATTAAACTTGATTTGTTTATATTCATATGTATCAATCAAGTTATGTGGTGGAAAGGGCTTAGAAGCCTTGTTGACTCATTCTAATATTTCTAAGGCACATGTTTTTGTGGAACTAATAACATTATGGTTGCAAAAAATGTAGGTTATTGATGCTATCCTCAGGAAAATTGTAAAAGATCTCTCAGCACAAATTGTTTCTCAAGGCATCAAGGTTTCATGGTTGTCTAGTTTTATCTTACATATGCTAATGCTTTACTGGAAGAACTATTTATCCTAGTTTACCATTGTTTACAGTTTGGCCAACATCTGAAGAAAATGCTAAAAGGTAGCGCTCCTCTATCAAAATCAGAGTTTTTAGAGGCTATCTCTAAGTACATTTGCCAGAAAACTAGATTGCTACCTAATGACATAGCCAAGTACTGCATTTGTGGTGGAAAACGTGAAGCAATCATGCAAAATAGCACTCACTCTGTGGATAACATGGAAAAACTCTATTCACAAGACAGACAGCTTGAGGTATATCTGTTAACTATGGAAAACTTGTGTTCTGCATTTCATACCAATTTTGAGAGAGAGAGAGAGAGATATGAACTAAAAGTGATGTTTCTGAGTGGTGGTTTACAGAAGAAGGAAAAGACTATTATAATAAAAATTGAAGCATCTTTATGTATTCTTGCATGTCCTTCATGGGTTTGTAACGTTGTCCATACATAGATTTTTTCTCACGTTCAGTCAAATTTTCTATTTTTCTTCTGTTTTGAATATTCAGGAGCTAAAATTGCGTTTCCAGCAAACAAAACAAGAAATTGAGCTGGTTAATTCTTCATGGATGGAAGAATTCAAAAGGCTTGGTATGTAGCTTCAGACTGTACTGGATGTGTTTTTAGTTGATCTCAGGTGAAATTATAGGGTATCCAACTCTTTTCATATGTTTCAGAACACCATATTAAGGGACTTGAAACAACCTCTTCTTCTTATCACCAAGTGTTGGAGGAAAATCGTTTACTTTACAATCAAATTCAAGACTTAAAAGGTGGTTAACTTCTAATGTATATTGTTTTTTAGTACAAGCCTTGAAGTGCATAAACCCATAACATTGATTGTTGTCTTTGACAGGAACAATTAGGGTTTACTGTAGAGTCAGGCCATCCTTACCTGGACAAAATGATGGACAATCAACGGTGGATTATATTGGAGAAAATGGGAACCTCATGGTTGTTAATCCTCAAAAACAAGGCAAAGATGCAAGGAAAATGTTCAATTTCAATAAGGTGTTTGGAACAAACGTGACCCAGGGTATGTTTGTCTTCTAAACATACAATTCACTGCTACTTTGACTAAATAAGGCAAAAATATGACGTTTTATCCTTTTGCAGAACAAATATACAAAGATACTCAACCATTAATCAGATCTGTGCTTGACGGTTTCAACGTTTGTATCTTTGCATATGGACAGACTGGTTCAGGAAAGACATATACAATGGTATCATATCGTGCATGATGTTTTTTTATTTAACTAGCTGCTCTCCCTTTGACTTAAACTTTCATTGCTCTACAGAGTGGTCCTGACCTAATGACTGAAGATACCTGGGGAGTAAACTATCGAGCTTTACGTGACTTGTTTCAAATTTCAAAAAAAAGGGGAGACGTTATACAGTATGAAGTTGGAGTCCAGATGATTGAGATTTACAATGAACAAGTGAGGGATCTATTGGTCATTGATGGCTCCAATAGACGATATCCTTTTACAGTTACTTCATCCTTTTTTTGTTGTTGTCATTGTGCACTTCTCTATAGTTTTTTTGTGTGTAGGTTACACCTTAACATCACCCCACATTAGAAATAAGAAACAACTCTCAACTGAATGGCCTTAATGTGCCTGATGCATGTTTGGTTCCTGTTAAGTGTACTGGAGATGTACTTGAACTGATGAAAATAGGCCATAGAAACCGAGCTGTAGGAGCTACGGCGTTGAATGAGCGAAGTAGCCGTTCACATAGGTGAAACAAGATTCTCTTTGACCTAGCTGCATATAGATGTGAAATGTTCTTCTCAATTGCTTGTTTTTTTTTTTGCAGTATTTTGACAGTTCATGTTAGAGGAAAGGAGTTAATGTCTGGAACTATTCTAAGGGGTTGTCTTCATTTGGTTGATCTTGCTGGAAGTGAGAGAGTGGATAAATCAGAGGCAGTTGGAGAAAGGCTGAAGGAAGCACAACATATTAATAGATCTCTTTCTGCACTTGGAGATGTCATCTCTGCTCTTGCACAAAAGAGTACACATATACCTTACCGGAATAGCAAACTTACTCAAGTGCTGCAAGATTCATTAGGTGATTTCAGCTCTTAAAATTAGCTTCTATCATTGATTGATCTGGGGTTATTTGAATAACCAGATGGTTATTTTTAAATAACTTTGTTTGGTGCAGGTTATGAAAAACCAGGTTATTTTTGGGTAAAGGAAGTTAGGACTATAAATCTATAATGAATAAATAATATAAAAAATGCATATTTGGTTGATGATTTGAGGGATGCGATTAATGTGTAGATTTTGTTGATTAGACAGTGGGTTATTTGCATCAAACAATAGCCTTGGTTATACAGCCTTTATATTGAAAAGTAAATTATTCTCATTTTTTATCATATATGTTTGATAATTGAGCTAATAACATGACTTCCTTAGAGTTATCCGCAACAATAACTTATCTGTTTGATTTTGTTTGTTACAAACATCAGATTACCATAATCTGCTGCTAATACATTCAAGAGTCCATCTTCCCTTGTTATAGCTGACTCGTTACATTCATTTAATTTTGTTTTCTATTCTGTTTTGCAGGTGGTCATGCTAAAACATTGATGTTTGTACATATAAATCATGGGGTTAATGCTTTTGGTGAGACAATAAGTACACTCAAGTTTGCAGAAAGGGTTGCCTCAATAGAGCTTGGAGCTGCTCGATCTAACAAAGAAAGTGGTGAAATCCGAGAAATAAAAGAAGAGGTCTTATCTTGTTATATCTTTGAATTGTCTTAAAAAAGTATGATGTTTTATACAAGATTTAATTCTTATCCTATCTTGTCTAGGTCTCAAACCTCAAGTTGGCATTAGAGAGAAAAGAAGCTGAATTGCTTCAACTTAAAAGTGCACCCAACAGATGCACCATAGATCCTCCCAAAATCAGAACTGGCTCACCTTTTCACATGCCTAGACAAGGGAATAATGCAACTTTGAAGCCTGAAATTTCTCAGCCAGCTGTGGATGACAGCAAAAGCTCCGAGGTAGGTTGAAAGGGACATTTTTTCACTCATGATCCCAAAAGATCTACATCTGTTATGTTCCGCCAAAAATCACAATAATTTAGAAAATAATACTTTCATGATTTTTCAATGAGATTGTGATTGAATACATGTTTCTGACTTGGTGAATAATTGGATTCTAGGTTAGGAGCTCCTCTTCAGGAAAACAAAGAAAGTATCGTCTTCCCTCCAAATTCACTGACAGAGACAATCTTAGAAAAGTTCCATTTATCACTGAAGAGAAGAAGCTGCTAGTAGTTTCTTCCAAAACAAGATCACCATCCCCTCCACCTTTAAGGAGGTCAATGTCAACTGATAGAGGGTCTGTTATGAGAAGTGCAGTAAAGCCTGACCCAGTCGAAAACCAACCACTCCCTAGACGCCCATTTCCAATTGGAGTTTCTTGCAACAAAACTATAGTTTCATTACCATTCACACATTCTACAGAAAAAAATGCATCAAGGCAAGATAACATATCTGATGCATACCTTAACTTACAGAGGACTTCTGTTAAGAAGTTTCAACAAGAGCATGAAGATGAGCAGGCTAAACAAGCTCTTAGTATCAGAAATGCAGGCTTTAGGACAAACAAACTAGAAAATAAAGGCAAGGCTAAGAATCAGCTACCAACTTCCACCACACTGATATATGACACTGAAGGTGGCGGAAAAATTGAGGAAACTGAAAATGAGAATATCCTTGCCGGAGCTCCTCCTGTATATAGTGTTCTAAAGGTGAAAAAGCTTCCGAGGAACTCATCAAGGAATAATTCTCAGAATGTCGGGCCAAGGTATGAGAAAAACTAAAAGAAGAGTTCTAACTTAGTCGAAATTTTTGCTAAATTTACCCATATCTTTGCAGAGAACCAGCTAAGGAAGGTGTGCCGGAAATTAAGAGGAGCAGGTCTACTCCTCGTGGGAAACTCTTAGCTTAGAATCCATTTGCTTCTGTAAGTTCCATTAAGTTAATTCTTTAGTTTCTGTACAGTTTCTATTTATTTTATTTATTTTTCCATTAAGAGCACAAAATGAGTTTGATTCCGAACCCTGAGGTGGTCGAGACACTTCTGTTTATCGTATAGTTTGTATTCAAACATCCTAAGATCACTCTGGTAAAAGATGAAATGTGATTTATATATATTTATTAAGCCATATACACAAGTTTCTTCTTCTTTCCCAATATTATTCCTATATAAACTGAAACTTAGCCATCAAGTACTTGTATGCACAAAATTAGTAGTTACAGTATTAGGGCCTTCCTCAGACTACGACGACTCGTCTGAGAAAGAAAACGAGCAGTTAGAAGATCCCACATTGAAAACCATCTTCCTTGTTGGAGGAGGAGGAGCAGACAAGCTCCCATCGATCTTCTTCTTCTTCTTCAACAGATCAGCTTCTGGACTTTTCTCATGTCGGATTTCTGTGAGCATTGCGACAATGTCTTTCATGGTAGGCCGGTCCTGTGCTCTGGTGCTGAGGCATAGGAAAGAAGCAGCCAATGTCTGTAGCATTTCATGCATTTGTGTTTCGGCTCTTCCTCTTAGCTTCTGGTCTAGAATGTTGATAGGGTCCTGTTTGCTCTGCAAATAATCGCGTACCCACTGAACCAGGTGGACTCCTCCAGGAAGAGTCGGATCTAGTGGGTGTCGTCCTGTTAAGACTTCCAGAAGGACAACTCCGAAACTGTAGACATCGCTCTTCTCTGTGATCCTCTGCATTGAAGCATGTTCTGCACAAAACCAACCAGAAAGATTAGTCATTGCCCATTTCGAAACATACATCTGGGTCTTACTTAAAAAGTCAGATTATATGATATGTGCAAACCTGGAGCCATGTAGCCATAGGAGCCAGCTAGTTGAGGTTTCTGATTCGGTATAAACAAACCATCGTTGACGGTTCTAGCTAGCCCGAAATCAGCCAGATACGGCTCAAACCGATGACCCAAAAGCACATTCATGGCTTTCACATCGCCGTGAATTATCGACGGAACACAATCGTAGTGCAAGTAAGCTAATGCATGGGCTACACCCAATATGATTTCAAGTCTAGACTCCCATTCGTCTCCCCCAACCTTTCCACCTCCATGAAGAAGTGAACTCAAAGTTCCATTTGGTTGATAATCATAGAACAGAAGTTTCGTACTCGAGTTCGAAGCCCATCCTAATAACCTAACTATATTCCGATGCCGAATTGACCCAAGAGCCCGAATTTCCGACTCAAATACTCCAACCGGTTCATCTAACCACACCTTCTTCACTGCAAGCGTTTCGCCATTCGGGACCATCACCCTATACACAACTCCCGACCCTCCTGTTCCAATCACATTATCAGAGGTCATGTTCCTAAGAACGTATTCAATCGATAATTCCATCTTTTGGTATAACGTTAGTTCCCAGGAGTCATTGTTCTCCCTGGTCTCGTCGGTCACTCGAGTTCTGACCAACATGTAGATTCCTAGGAGAACGAGAACCACACTTAAGCTACTTAGGATTGTTATAGCCAGCTTCGTTACTGACCATGCACGGTCAGTAGGAGCTACGAAACCATTTGAGATTTTAAGGTCACGGTTTCCAGCCAGATCGGTCATGGGTAGATTCATGAAGAACGATGTTTTGGGTAATTCGCCGGAGAAGTCATTGAACGATACGTTGAGGGAAACAAGGTTCTCAAGATGGGTCAAAACATCGAGGTTTCCATTAAGATTGTTCCGGGATAGATCGAGGATTCCTAGTTTAGTCAAGCCCGAGAATTCACCCGGGATTGGTCCTGTTAACTGATTGCCGCATAGATTAAGAGAGATCTCGAGCGATGGGAGTTGACCCAATTCTTTCGGAATATCACCCGAAAATCGATTGTTTCCGAGGTTTAACAATTGCAACTTGTTGCAATTAACAATCTCGGATGGGATTCTCCCAGAGAGCTGATTATTTTCAAGATTCAATTTTGACAATTCTGATAACAAGCCGATATTATGATTCACAACACCGGAGAGACGATTGTCTGATATATAGATTACCTGCAACCGTTTCGGAAACGAAGTGGGTAAAGAACCCGAAAGTGAATTCGAATGGAGATCAAGTAATTCGAGATTCTCACACCCAAATAACGAATCAGGAATCTCACCCGAGAAACGATTATCACCCATATCGAGAAAGTTTAAGTTTTTCAAATTCCCAATCTCCAACGGAATAGGACCGGACAAACGATTCAGGTTAATCCTAAACCTATACAGATTGGCGCAGTTTCCAATATCCGGCGGCAAGGAGCCCGAGAAATCGTTCTCTTCAATCATAACATGGGTCAGATTCTGTAACGAGAAAATCCCCTTGGGGATTGAACCGGATAGATTATTGTCTGAAATATCTAAAAATTGCAGATTCTCGCATTGAGAAATTGAATCCGGGATCTTTCCCGTCAACTTGTTATGCCAGGCGTAGAACAGAAACAATCTCTTAAGCTTCCCGATCTCATAAGGAATTTCCCCGGAAATATTATTCTTGTCTACCTCTAAATAAGTCATACCCAAACAATTACAAATTTCATGAGGTATAATACCTGTAAGCTGATTACGACTCAATTGAAGAGCTTCAAGCTTAGATAAACTTCCAAAAATAGTCGGAATATTCCCCGTCAGAAAATTCTCCGAAAAATCCACATCTGTCAACTCTTTACAACCGCCAATCTCATCCGGAATCGCACCCACAATCGAATTCTTCCATAGAAGTATGCTCTGAAGCTTCCTCAGCCTCCCGATCGATATCGGGATCGATCCCGATATCAAATTCTTGTAAAGGTTTAAATCCGTAAGCTCGGTGCAGTTTCCGATCTCCTCCGGTATTGAGCCGGAGAGCATTGTAGCGTAAATGGATATCGTTTGAATCTTCTTTAGGTTTCCGATTGATTTGGGTAGGCTTCCTGAAATGGAAGTTTCGGCCAAGCCTAACATGATCAGATTAGTGCAGTTGCCGATTTCAATCGGCAACTGGCCATTCAAGTTCTTATTCCCACCTGCTCTGAAAGTTTCCAAATTGGTTAATTTCCCAATGGTGGTTGGAATCTGGCCTGTTAATTGATTGTCGTGTAGAGTGAGTGTTTTCAAAGTAGACATGTTTCCGATATCAGATGGAATGTTACCTTGGAGGGAGTTTGTGTTGAGTAATAAAGTTTGTAAGTTTGGTAAGGTGCAGATTTGGAAGGGGATTGAACCGGTGATTGAGTTGTGGGTTAAGTCGAGTAGGGTTAGGTTTGTGTATTGGGAGAATTGGGGTGGGATATTTCCGGTGAGGTTTGTGGAGGAGAGGATTAGAGTGTTTAATGAGGTGAGTGGTTGAAAGGTTGATGGTAAGGAAGCTGAGTTTAAGTTGATTGATTTCAAGATGAGTTTTGTAACTTGGGAATTGGAATCGCATTGAATTCCGAACCAGTTGCAGGGTGTGAGGTCAGTTGGGTTCCATGAGTGGAGTGGGTTTGGGTCGTCTAGGGTGTTTTTCCATTTTAGTAAAGCTTGGATTTGTGGGTCAATGGAGAAAACAGTAGCGGTGAAGAATGATGAAGTGAGGAGGAAGAGGAGGAAGAGGAAGAAATAGAAATGGGGTAAAGAAAGTGCAGACATAATAATGCAAGAGAGAGAGAGAGAGAGAGAGAGAGAGGAAGGGAGTTGTGTTTTATTTTGCTTGGGAATGTAAAAGAGTTGGAAACCCCATGGTTTTGTTTATAGAAGAAGAAAAACAGTGTGAGATCTGGATCATCATCATCATCATCAATTCACAATTCCCTATGCCAAATTACCATTTTTATATTTGAGTAGAGGAGAGAGAGAGAGAGTAAATGGGTATAGTGTGAATGAAGGTTGTGAAATGGTTCTTCCTTGCTTACTTGTTCATTCCATGGATTTAAGCAAAAAAAAAGCTTGGCACACAGAGAGAGAGAATTGAATAAGATTCATTATTATTTACAGTTGAGGGTTTACGGGGATTTGAGCCATGCAGCTTCTTTCTAATTTATATTATAATATAATGTGAGTTTTGTTGGAGATTTGGAATATTATCACTTGGGGCTTGTTTGATTAGTTTTTATCTTAAAATTCAAATATTTTATTAACAATTTAATTATCAATTTTATCTATTTAAATACAAAAATTATTCCCCTCTTTAAGCCATCTTATTATTTCTCTCTATTTATTTTCTTTTTAAATTTTTATTAAACAATGATATTTAAGAGAAAAGTCAAGTTAAATCCAAAAACCCACCTCCTAAAACAAGCCTTAAAAGACGTCAAAAGAAGAAGAAGAAAGGCTATGGCTTTCTTGCTTCAGAGTTCAGACTTAGCTATAGGAAAAGTTAAGTTCGATTCAGCTACTAAATAATAACAAAGCCTATCAGGCATAGTGAATTGTTTAATTATTTTTTTAAGTTAAATCTATTTTATTAACCCATTTTTCTGCTGAAAAAATGGTGAAAACAAATATATAATATATTTAGGCGTTATGACTTATGATGTCATCCACCAGAGACAAATTGAATGGAAAAAAAATTAGCACATGAGAACTTGTTTGATGTGGGTTTATAAAAATTAAAAATTCAAATAACTTATTTTCATTAATCAATATCTTTTACACAAAATCCTCATATAACAAATATGGAATTATCAGAATTTCGTTCAATAATAATCCATAGGATTAGAACAAGAACTGAAGATAGTTTTATTTGTAAGTTATTGTTTATAAAAAGTAAGGCCTTGTTTCGGTATGAGTTTTTAAAAAAATCCATACAAAATTAAATATCACTTAACTCTCTTTTTATACATTTCATCACTCAAATTATTAATCAAAATACTAAAATATCTTTTATTTTAAATTATTATTTTTTATATTATTTATATATATTAATATTTTTTAAGTCTTTTTACCAAAAATAATAATTACCTTCTCAAAATCATCAACAATCATCCTTTATTTTCTTTCTAATTTTTTTAATAAAATCAATTCGAACCGCATCTTAGTTAAAAGAAGATGTTGTCCAATATAATGATGATTAATTTTTAAAGTGTCCGAATTGTCAGATCGAAAGCTGGTTAATTTGGATATTTATGTGAGAGTAAATGGATACTTGGGTCGAATTATGGGTTGACCCGCCCATAAACTTAAAACGGTTAAAAATAAATTTAAAAATGTTATTTGTAGGTTTCGAACTTGCAACCTAAGAAAACAAGTACAACCCTTTAACTAACTAGGCTAACAACACTTTATATTTAAGATTCAACACCAAATTTGATGAACGCAAGACATTTTAACAATAAAAGTTCAAATTTTTGACTAACTAATATATATATAATGATGTTTAATTTTAAAGTGTCCGGATTGCCGGGTCAAGAGCTGTGGTTAATTTGGATATTTATGTGAGAGTAAATGGATATTTGGGTCGGATTGTGGGTTGACCCGCCCATAAACTTAAAACGGTTAAAAATAAATTTTAAAATGTTATTTTTAGGTTCGAACTTGCAACCTAACAAAACAAGTACAACCTTTAACCAAATGTGATTGAGATGTGGTTTGTCAATGGATAATAAACCGGTATCATTTGAAAGTGGTTAAAGAAATATGAATTAAATATTTAATTGACCAAAGTGTGAGGTCACGATGCTAATTATTAAAAAATATGAATAAAATATTTAATTGACAAAAGGAAAGTATAAAATTACGAAATGAGAGATTCATTCGGACAAAAATTGTGATTAAACATGTGAGAAAATAAGTTATTTTATCGAAGTGAATAAAATGTGGAATGAGAATGTTATATTTTTTGTTTTAATAATTTTAAACATTGAATAAATATTATTATAATTTTTTAAATTTATTTTATTTTTATCTATGTATCGTTAATAATAATATTGAATTGAAACTAAAGAGAAGTGGATTCCACTGGTGAATAAAATGAGGGAGTTTATATTGAAATTGAGAAATAGTTAAGGGGTTTGTTTGTTTATTTATTAATATATATATAAAAAAAAAGTATATGTAACTAAAAACAAGATTACCTGAAACAAATATAGACAGGCTGTCTATTATAATGTTATTATTAAGGAAATGATGAAAAGTGTTAATCTTCTCACCACCTAATTTAGTAATAATTAAGTTTTTTGTACTAATAATCTTGATGGTGGTGGGGGTTTAAATCACATATCAACGTCATACATATACTCATTTCTTATTCATGTTTTAAATATTACTTCTTACTATTATTACAAATCATGTGATGAAGGCCATTTTTATTATTAAGATTGTAATTTTAATCCTTTTTAGTTTCAAATAAATGAGGGATTCTTGATTTTTATCAACACAATTATCGGAAAAGTGGTTGATTTATATGAATTCAAACACGGTTACATGTTTGATATTATTTTAAAAAATTATTAAAAAAATTAGTCTTTGTCACTTTATATGTTTCTTGGCTGTCAATTAAATAAGAAAAATATTTTTAAAATGACTTTGTGCTTGATAATAATCATGTAGAGAAAGAGAGGAGTTTTCCATTTTAACACACAATCTTAATTATTTTTTTCTAAATAAAAAAATATATATATATTTATTGGAGTTTGGAACATATGGTTGATAGGATATTGACAGGCCAACTAATGATGAATTTATGTCACAATCAGTGTTTTATGTATCTGAAAATTTGAATTTTTTTTTATGAAATTAAAAAGAAATATAGTGAAGAAAAATTATGATATTAGTACATTATTTTTTATGTTTCATTTTTAGAGCATTTTTATTAAGAATAAACTAAGCATAAAACTTTTGATTTTTATATCAAAATATGTGTCACTAATGAGTTATTAATGATTTTAATATCTTGCAATTGTTTTATAATATAATTAAACAAACACACTTACATAATTAAAATAAACTAACTTAAATAGTCAGTGTAAATTTTCAAATACCCTCAATCCAAATACTAGTTTAAGCATATGAATTGAATAGAAAAATCAAAATAAATTAAATATGTACATTGAACATTTAATAGTAAATAAAATGAACTGAGTTGAATATTATAAAAATATACATGAACAAGTTAGTGATGTATTAGTTTGGATATAAATACAACTCCTTTTGACACGTTTGGTTTGTATTTGTTAAATAAATTTCTTGTGAGACATGAAAACAAAAAAACTTAGTAAGGATAAGGATGAAGAAACGTTAAATTTTAATATATATTTTGGTGATGTAAAATGTGGTTGAATTATTATTAATTTTTAATTTTATTTTTCAATAGATGACTATGTTTGTATGTGATCCATTGTATTTGGACAAATATAAGATATAACAATAATTCTGAAATAACATTTTGTTTAATATATATATATATATATATATATATTTTCTTTGTCATATAAAATAGCCTCTCCCTTTACTTTTCAAATTAGACATCTATAACTGCCCATTAAAATATAAAAAAGACAATTAAAAATATTTCTTTATAGTTTTCTTTGTGAAAAAGTGACCCAAAATAACAGAAAATGTGAACTTTGTGTAAAAGTTACATTTTTAACTCATTAACTAAACTAGCATTTAGCCCGTGCCTTTGCACGAGTAATAATATATAAAAACATAAAAAAAAATTACGGATAACATTTTTAATTTTATTTTTAACCGTTTTAAATTTATGGGTGGGTCAACCCACAATCCGACCCAAGTATTCATTTATTCAACATCATTATATATTAGTTAGTTAAAAAGTTAAACTTATATTAATATTAAAACGTCCCGCATTTATCAAATTTGGTGTTGAATTTAAAATATAAAGTTAAAGAGTTGTACTTGTTTTTGTTAGGTTGCAAGTTCGAAACATACTTCTAGCATTTTTAATTTTATTTTTAACCGTTTTAAATTTAAAAAACGGGTCAACCCACAATCCGACCCAAGTATCCAAATTAACCACAGCTCTCGACCCGGCAATCCGGACACTTTAAAAATTAAGCATCATTATATATATATAGATTAGTTAGTTAAAAAGTTGAATTTATATTAATATTAAAACGTCCCGCGTTTATCAAATTTGGTGTTGAATTTAAAATATAAAATCTGTGTAGCCTAGTTGGTTAAAGAGTTGTATTTGTTTTGATAGGTTGCAAGTTCGAAACATACCTCTAGCATTTTTAATTTTATTTTTAACCGTTTTAAATTTAAAAACGGGTCAACCCACAATCCGACCCAAGTATCCAAATTAACCACAGCTCTCAACCCGGCAATCCGGACACTTTAAAAATTAAGCATCATTATATATATATAGATAAGTTTTTTATTAGAAAAATATACATTTAATTAAGGCTTGTTTGAAAAGAAAACTCAAATTTCTCTTAAAAATATACATTATAACATTTAACTCCAAGTCTCTAAATTTGATTTATTGTAAATACAAATAATCTCTATGGCCTTATTTAGATTGAGTTATTTGAATAATTTATTAAATTTTTATTTATCTTCTCTTATTCAAATCAATTAAATTATTATTTAAAATATTTTACTTAAATTTTTTCTATTTTTTTTTACATTTAGAAAAATCACAAAAAACAATATTTAAATATATATAAAAAATACACACTACTGATGATTTGTCATGAAATAAATAAATTAATATTATTATAATAGTGGGACTACGGATGGGATGAGGATCTTGTACATATCATATTCATCATAATCTATTGCTGACGTGGTTGGTTTCAAATCTATTGGGCTTGTTTATATTTAATTATTAGTATAAAACTAAATTTGTATCCTAAAACTCAACTATTAAACCATCTATTTAATCAATCTATTTATTTATTAAAATATGAAAATTATTCTTTACTTTTTTTTTTTCTAATATAAATTAATTATTAAATAAAAATATAGAGAAATAAAGAGTAATTTGATAAAAAAAAAAATATCAATTTTTTTTATACTTTTTATTCAAACAAGATTATTTTTTTTAAAATCCAAACAAAACAAAAAAAATCACCTCCTCAAAATAGCCTTTGGTGTTAAATTCTTGAATTATTTTATACAATAATTTTCTAAATTTATTATAAAAAAAAGAAGAGTATATCACAAAAATGTTATTTAACAACAAAATAAAATTGAATATTTTTTTTTTACAAAAACCAAAATCAGATCGAATATTAAGTAATATTAAAATATCCCAACCCCAAAATTTATAACCGATTCATACATAAAAATAACTCGTATATGTATTTGATCAAATTGAGTCTCTTTATTGGGGCCAGATTTCGGACCTCTTCTTTTAAACCTTACAATTTTGGTTCTTTATTGTTTATTAAAAACTAAATTTTGACTTAATAGTTTAAAATACCAATAACTTATTTATGTACAATTTATAAATAAATAAATAAAAGATCAATGTCACTACCAAATTTCAACGAATTGATAGTTTGGCTACCAAATTTATAGTTAAATTAGTCGCATAAATCTTTTGTTTTTATATAATAAAAATATAACTTTAACAATAAAGAGTACTAAATTGTAAGGCGAAAAAGAAGACGTACTAAACTCCAACAATTTGACCTATATATATATTAAAATTATATTATGCAATATTTATAATTTTCTTAAGTCTCCACATCTCTTCTATCTAATATTATTTGTTGACTTTGTAAGTTACAAATTACATCAAAAATCAGATTGAGAATAGAAGAATTACCGACCGTCATAAAATCTACTCGTTCTCATCCATATATAACACCCTAATTTAACTTAACAAGTAAGAATCAAATTTAATTTTTTAATACCGAAATAAAATGTAACAAATAAAAATATTGAAATGATAAACAATGTGGTTATTGGCCTAATTTTAGCATATGAAAATCTTATTTATCTTGCAAAACCTTTTTTCCCCAAAATATTTAAAAATAAAGATGTCACCATTCTTACAAATGTGGATCTCTTAGTTGGCTAAACACTGAAAGAACATTGTTTCCACATATAGATAGCACCCTGTCTATTATACCATTTTGTAATCTTTCATAGTGATGTGTGAGGTCACTACTCAATGACCCAAATTTAGGAAATCCCTATATAACACCATTTATACTGGTATTCATATAATACAAATATTTTCCTATGTTGATTATTTATTAAAATGATCCACATAAAGCAAGAACACCCTTTTAAAAAAAATATTCTTCACTTGCACATCTAATACAAATATAACAATTCCAACAGAGTATGCAAATAATATCAAGTACAGAAAAAAACACAACAAATTTGGCAACCATTGAATGAATATACTGCCTAATTACACTGCAATTCACCACCAACAAATTCACAGCCATTTTAAACGAAAACAATATGGGATATGCGGTCTCAACATCCTCTCCAAGAAGACAAAACAAACAAACAAACAAATAACAAAAGAAAGAGAAACTGGACGGACCTCCAAAATTCAGGTATCTTCTACCCTCGAGTGGAACACAAAGCTTGGAAATGTTGTTGTTATGTCCCTGTTCATCAAAATCAATTATTTAATCAACTCCATTCTTTATTTAAGTACTTTCCAACATAACTTCAGCGTTTCAAAATTAACTTTTATATCAAGTACTTCAAATTTAAATTATTCTTTATTGATAACTAATTCAACACTTAAATTTACTATTCAAGATTTGCATACACTACAAGGGCTTATTTATAGGTTTATTCCTATTCAAATAATACAGTATTGTTGTTTAATTGAGTGAAAATTGAACTAATTGGTCAGCATTTCTTAAACATCTCTTTCAGCTATTTATATTCTCTTAGGCATTGTTCGAAATCCGGTTATTCAAATAACCAACGTGTTATTAACATTAACCTTATTCATTTGAGGTTACGAAAAAGTGAGTTATATGGGTGAAATGATTTAAAGAGTATAAATATAATGAAAAAATATTATTTTTGAAAAGAAAAGAAAAGTGTATTTCAGTAATTTGGTTGATGATTTGAATGATGAAGGGATGTAGGATATGCTTGTGTATTATTTGAGACTATTTTCAAATAACCTACAGTAATGCCCCTAACTTCAACTTAAGGCTTTCTTAGGGAGAATCGAACCTGACACATTTGATCTCTTAGACAAGACTCTTGTCACTTAAGATATTCTAGTGTGTGTTTTTTGTGTGCTAAATTACTAAATTTAGTCTTTTGTATAAAAGAGTTGATAATGCATAAAATAAATGATTGACATTGTGCTTCGGGCTTACTTGAGATATTGAAGAGTCATATTCTTCAAAAGAGACGGGTGCCTTAAAACAAGACCTCTCCATTCTTCTTTGTCAATCTTTCCGTCATGTTTTGTATCAGCTTCCTCAAAGGTCTAAATCATTTCAAGTGACATTCTTGTCACGTTTTACATAAATGTATAAGGATATTATATGCATGCTTAAACTTGGATAACAATGAACCTATATGCTTATCACATTTTATTATTCGGATCAAATCTACATTTGTTATGTTTGCCAAGAATAGCGTTGATTTAGAAAATAATAAGGATGGTGATTTTTATACCAAATGAAGCAGAAAATTTTACTATAATCTATCATGATCGAAAATAATCTTATACCAAACAAAAAAAAAAATCTCATTTAAGAGATTTTGAAAAATACACTTTTCCATACAGGATCATTTTTTCGGGAAAATAAGTACCAGCAACATAATATGTGAATCATATTCGTAAGGAACGTTTTTAGAGAGTTAGGACTGAAACCTAACCAACTAGGCTAGCATAATCATAATTCAAAGAGCTCCCGATTAGAAAAATGGGGATCAAAGGAAAAAACATGATCAAAGAAACAAGCAGACATGCACAAATGAATATATAATATGCTTTCCATCTTCTCGATATTTAAGGCCCAAATATAGCTGGTGTATGATAAATGAATAATGTACCTTATCAATAATGCTCTCAATGACATCATCAGACAGGTTCATACCAGATTCAGCTAGTGTTGCGACTACCATTTGCTTCACCTATATAAATGCAGAGAGTCCCAGTAAATATCTAAATATTGAATATAGAAGATCAATGGAAGCTTTGACTTTTCAATTATCAACAGAAACATGTAAGGACTTAGAAAAGATATATGATAACAATCGGCATATATGAACATGGGAGTTCAATCCCAATTCCTTTATTTGGTTAAAATGGAATTGTATTTGGAACTATATGAATCCTTGGAATTCTTCATCTATATAAGAGGAATCGTTTGAATTCCTTAGTGTATACTTCTCATTTTATACTTTCACCCTCCATTTCTCTAATATTTGACCCATTGGAAACACTTACTTGAATATGGATCTAGAAGAGAGAACATTTGGAAACTTAACCTTTTTGGTTTCTCATCCAAACTCAAACCCAAAAAGTGTTTCAAAATGGGCCCATATAATTGCAACATGATGATTCATTTTTTCTTAACAAATTTCATTTAATTCAAAGTAGTAGTTTACGCAAAAAGGACAAAAGCAATACAAAGTTAACAGGGGTTGTCGTGGAATCGAATACTACTCACCAGATTAAGAAAACAGTAAGCAGATGTTTTTCACCCGCTAAGACAATAGAATACTTGGTAACATGATAAATTTAAAAGTTATAAATTATATATAATCAATATTATGAGGAAAATGAATTCTAACTATGAATACGAGTTAATATGTTTCAATGATGAGGGAGAATAAAAAGGAAAATATATATATATATAAGTGATGAGATCAGTGAAAATAAAAGAAGAAAAATATAATATGATCAGGTATTGGATACGGAAGGGAGACTAGGGTTCCGAAGGGTCATTCACACCACAACACGTGGGCAAATTAATAGTATTAGGGTTATTATATTTAATTATATTTATTTTGTAATAGAAAAAAATTAACTAGAAATATAGCTAAGGTAGAAAGTGCGAGGATGGAGGCTCTGATACCAATGTTAGAGTTCAAACATTCCAAGAAAAAGTGGTGAGAAGCCACGAGAAATCGAGAAGAGAAATGAAGAACCTTTCATAATTCCATTCAATAATATTGAGTTGTAACTTAGATATGTTTTATACTAGTCTAACACTAAATTGGAAAGGTACGACTATTACCATAATAAATGGAAAGATAACTACTATCCTAAACTAATTAAAATAAATAACAATAGTTAAATGTAATAACACTAATACTATTAATTAGTCCGCCACGTGTTTTCGTGTGATTGGCCCGTGGGAAACCTATTCTCCCATCCGTATCAGTTGTAGTTATATAAATTATTTCAAATACGAGAAGTGTAGGTTCAGAAACATGTAGAAGACCAGTAGCAAATAATATAGAGAAACTATATAAATGTCTTACACATAAAGGTTCATGAATATATTTGTAATGGAATAAGGAAAAAAGAGAGTAAATAATTGTGCGCAGAACTCTATTAGGATTAGAGTTATGAAGTATATGTTTTCCTACATGATGGAATTAGAATTGATCCAATTCTGATTCCATTTCAAAGATTTGATTATAAATTAAATATTCTTTTCACATGCCTTAGTAACAAACGAAACCCTAACAATTAAGAGGAGCAATAAACTCTTTTGACGGGAGGCTTTAAAATGCTAGTATTTCACATGGAAATGGATATTCTAATCATTTCAGAATCAATTAAGCCTTTTTTGGAGAGTGATGTTTTGTCACAAATATCGTCACTCGCCAAAGTGAAAGTGATTTTTTGTCATTTGGTATGAAAAGTGTGACTGAAAACTTCATTTAGTGAAAAGTTTTCAAAAACAATTATTGTCCTACAGATTTTTTTTGGATTACAGTCTTTTGCCAAATGCATTTTGCTTTCATTTTGTCACTTTGCCAAAACAGCATACTAAAAAGGCTCAACAAAGAAAGCAGTTCTAAGAGAGGATTACATGAAGCAAGCTAAAAATATGAACAACTCCACTTTAAGCACACATGATTCTGAACTGTATAATTATATTATATTGATATCTTGTCAACTTCTTTAGCAAGATATTAAGTATAGAAAAAAGAAACTTTGATTCTTTCTTGTGTATACATGACAGTTGTTTAAATAATACCTTTAACCTTCAACATCATTGACTAAACAACACATGATTCTGAGCTGTGAAATTATATTATATTGATATCTTGTCAACTTCTTTTGCAAGATATTAACCACAGAAAAGAAACTTTGAGTCTTTCTTGTGTATACATGGAAGTTGTTTAAAATAATACCTTTAACCTTTAACAATCCTTAAGATAAGTACAGGATAGAACAGGCATAAAAATTAATGTCAAAGTCACGGTTAACTGCTTAAACAAAATACCTCTTGCCTCTCAATGAAGCCTTGCTGCTTGAGATCATACAGTTGGAAAGAAACTGCAAAAATAATTACATATGAGAGGATTAAACTTGGCACAGAAACCAATATGGATTGGTTCGGTATGGATAACAATGGTGTATCCATGTGTTTCAACGTACAATCAATCTTATCTTCAATAGGGGCATTTGGGTGAAACACTGAAAGTGCTCTAGCAAACTCTTCAAACCCCAGTATCCCATTATGTTTTGTGTCAAATAAGTCGAATACCTGCAATCAGTAAAAGGAATATGAGTCGAGCATCACGAGGAAGTAGATTTGATGAATAACATATCATTTGCAGTAGGAAGTATTTCTACTTTTAATCATTGTCAAGCTGACCACGTACACTTACAGACGTGGCCAAAGAATGCATAAATAGGAACTGGCAATTATATTTACATGAATGCATATCTCAGTGTGTGTGCACATAAAATGCTCAGTTTCAGGGAGTTTGTGCAGTAAAAACAATTTCTTCCCCAGTGTCATGTAGAAGATTGACTAATTAATTTAGATGCATGTAATGATCCACACAGAACATGCATAATTGATTTGCATTTAGACCATGAATAGAAACATGGAAGATAGTCTATTGAAAAAACAAATACCCGATCAGCAAAGAGGCTCTCTTTCTTGTTTGTCTTAAACAAGGCCAACTGAAACTCTTCCTGCACATGACAGCAAGATGTTGATAAACAATCATGCTACAAAAAGCCATCACTAGAGTAACTTATCCAATGAATGAGAAAAGATTTACCTTGTTAATCAATCCATCATCAATCACAGCACTACTAATCTTTTTAAACAGCTCATAAAGTGCCTCAATTTCACTCACACTAACTGCATTGGAGTGCAAAAATAATTAATATCAGAAAGAAATACAATAGATTTGTCCATGTCAGCTAAATAAATACTCAAAGCAAAAGATTCCTAATATCTGGAAAACATAAATTTAATGAGAAAAATTAACTGTCAATTGACACAAAGGTAAGTAGCTTACACACAGTCTCCCTCGCCAAAATTTCAGGATCCTCGAGATCTCTAGATGCTCGATACAAATCTAGATCACAACATCTGAAGAAGGGAGCACACAAATTCTTAATCCCGTCTAAACACTGAGACATGGTATTAACTTGGTATCAAAATACTCCATGCCTGCATAGATGAACATGTTAAGAAAACGTGTGCGCAGTTACTACTAAAGGAAAAAAAACATATCATTATAATGTAAAGAAAGCAACCTTTTGACCATTTCCAATTTCTTCTGCAAAGCTGAAGTTCAGCTGATCTCGAAAACTATCGCACGCCTCTATGTTACTATCTGACAAACAGTTTTGTGCCCTAAACGAGAATAGACTTCTAATGAACCAGAAATGACATGATTCAGTATCCCAAGGAGAGCCGAAACAAATGAAAGCAAATGTAAATACTGAAATTATTGTAGTTGGACAATGAAGAAATCAAAACATATACACATCTGAAATGATTCCTCGGCTTCTATTTGAGCAAATCATGTCAGCTAATCGAAGGTAAAGTATAACCTATCTATCTATCTATCTATCAATCAATCTATTTCTGCGTTGTTCTCATCCTTTAGAAGAATCAGTAGATTGGAAACATGAATTTGAAGAGATAACAAGAACCGTAATCAATTAAAACAATTCAACTCCATACCTACTACGCGTATTTCATATGTAGAAGATGATTTGACATGGTAATATCGTATACAAGGAAAGGATCGATAACATAAAACGAAGCGCAACATAAAATGGAGCAATAAATCAGATAAAAACGAGTAAATGAATGGAGAAATCAGATACATGCCTAGTTATTGAAGAATAACAATGCGATGGCGACGGATCTGCCTATCATCGTACTAATATACAATGTTTGATTTGAATCTATGAAGAACAAAATGATAGACGATCATCCGTGAATGCTTATCGAATCGAAGTCAAGCATACGATTTTACCTGTACTGAAATTATTGTAGAGAGTATAGCATAGCTGGAGGAGAGAGCGGAGCGAGAAAACCGTAATGATGATTGAGGAGAGAGAAAGAGAGAGAGAGAGAGAGATAGAACTGATAAATTGAAATTTATTCGATCAATAGATAAATATAAGAGCGGTTCTTTTTATTTTTTTAATCATTGATATATTCATTAGAGAATTAGTTTTCTTTTTCTTAGAAATAAAAATAATTAGGTATTTTCACTTTCCATCCTAAGCTCTAAAATTAGATTGGAAGATAAAACATAAATGGTAAGATAAGGTAAGCATTAATAGAGATGATGTGATTTTAAGAGTGTTAGGTAATAGAGTTGTTCGAATCTAAAATAAAAACAAGAATATTGTTATGTATCATCTTAAACGCTCAATTCTATTGTTTCGACTTTTTTGTGTGAGGCTACAACATTTTTTTAAATATATGATAATTAGTTACATTTGTTATATTGAGTTTGTCATCTGTAACTGAATTTAGAATATTATTTCAATAAGATATTTAAAAAGAACCAAACTCAGACAGTTCCGAAACTGGGTGTTTCTAAATTAATCAACTATATTTAAGTTGTTTTCATCGGGATTTATTGTTTGAGTAAGGCTAAAGTTTAAGTTAACACGACCTCCACACTTAAATAAAAGTGTTATTAGTGAAAATCGAACAATAGATGTTACTTTTGTTCACAAATTAAGTTTTGGCATTCAATCACAAACTCTGGTACACAAATTAAGTTTTGGCTGACATTGATTTTGACCAAGAAAAGTGATCATTGGCCAAGTCCACAAGTAATTTACTTGAAAATACTATTCTTTTTATAATTTTTTTTTGTAAAAGTTTCCTAATGAATCCAAATAAGATAATATCTTCTAAAACAAAACCTAATCAGACAGATTCACCAAGTAAAATACTATTCTTTTTATAAATTTTTTTGTAAAAGTTTCCTAATGAATCCAAATAAGATAATATCTTCTAAAACAAAACCTAATAAGACAGATTCACAAATTTGTTAACAATTCATCACAAACACTAATCCAGAAGTGGTTAACCCTCAAATTCAAACCCAAAAATGGTTCCTTATAAGAAGTGGTTAACCTTGAATAGGAGCAGAACACAAATTTGAACATAAACAACAAATTACAGGTAAGACAAGAGTAATTTAGTGTATTAACCGTAACATGTATCAATCAGTGGATTTGGACTGTCTTTGACAATCAATAGATGCTGTCAACAAACAAGCAATAAAGCAAATTCGTCATTTAAGGAGTTTTTCTTTCGACCCTGATACCAAATAGAATTATAAACTATGCCTATATTCTTTTGGTTCTATAATCTTGTGATATGTCTAGTAATAGTACTTGGTACAAATCTGATCTGGAAGATCTTGGCATTACAACAACTTTTGCGATGAAACTGATGTTGATGTCATATTACATTCATAAATCATAAGAAAAAAAATATGATCTGACTCACAGATAAGGAAAACATCTTCTCTTGAACTAAAAATGGGAAGTATTAGATTAACTCACAAAATTTATGCAAAATAAGAAAATCCCCAACAGCTTTGTTCAGAAGAAAGACCTTTTTTTTCATCTTCTTCTCCTACTCCTAGAATCTCCATAATCTCCTTCACTTTCTTTATCCTTCAACAGTCCAAGAAAGGCAAGGAACCCAAAAAAGAAAAACCCGCCCTTCCAGCCACCACCTCCTCCTCCACCGCCACCTCCTCCATCACCATCATCACGAGGTGGAAATCCATCACCACCATCATCTAGATCTGGTGACTTTTCCTTACCTGTAATTATTTGATCATTAAACCTGAAATCTCATGTTGTGCAAACTATGAATAACTGAACTCTCGTAATCTAGTATTCTAGTAAGACAGTTCAAAAGACAACTTTTAACCCTGAAAATCAATCAAATTACATCATTGTATGGATACAAAATCTAATTCCACATTTTGTCAAATCAATTTACAATCCTACATACCAAGTACTTAAAATTAAATGATGTAATTAGATGTTAAGTATGTTAAAACTGTTCGTCAGATAGTAACATAGAGGCGTGCGATAGTTTTCGAGACCAGATGAACTTCAGCTTTGTAGAAGAAATTGGAAATGGTCAAAAGGTTGCTTTCTTTACATTATAATGATATTTTTTTCGTGTAGTAGTTAACTGCAGACATTTTTTTAGCATATTCATCTATATATGCAGGCATGTAGTATTTTGATACCAAGCTAATACCATGTCTCAGTGTTTAGACAGGATTAAGAATTTGTGTGCTCCCTTCTTCAGATGTTGTGATCTAGATTTGTATCGAGCATCTAGAGATCTCGAGGATCCTGAAATTTTGGCGAGGGAGACTGTGTGTAAGCTACTTACCTTTGTGTCAATTGACAGTTAATTTTTCTCATTAAATTTATGTTTTCCTGATATTAGGAATCTTTTGCTTTGAGTATTTATTTAGCTGACATGGACAAATGTATTATTTTTCTTTCTGATATCAGTTATTTTTGCACTCCAATGCAGTTAGTGTGAGTGAAATTGAGGCACTTTATGAGCTGTTTAAAAAGATTAACAAGGTAAATCTTTTCTCATTCATTGGATAAGTTACTCTAGTAATGGCTTTTTGTAGCATGATTGGTTATGGAACGCCAATTAAACTATCGCACGCCAAATAGTATAAGATGTTAAGTATTTAACATCTAATTTTCAGTTTTAGCAAACACTTAAAGACGGTTCACCTTGAATAGGAGCAACGGTGATAGTTGATGACTCGCGAGTAACTGTTTGTGTCTGCTCGGCTGCACATCTTGCATTCTACAAATAAACGCAAATTTAGACACGAGGATGTTATCACACTCTATTTACAAATAGTGGATTCAGGTAGGAGAAACCATACCAATGCAGCAGATGCGCATATCACAGAAGCTGATTTCAACCGAGTAACATGTCTGATGGGCTGTTTTTTAAATTGCAAGGAGGTCTGGAACTGAGTTGGGAGTGGTCTAAGCCCCCCCAAAGGAAGATAACAGTTGGGTTGTCCTTGATAATGAATAGGTGCTGTAAAGAAGAAGCAATAAAGCTAATAAGACTATAACCCATAACCCATAATCAAGATCATATCAAGGGGGCTGTTCAAGAAGTGATGATAAAACAAATGAACTCACATGAGAGAGTTGTGATAGGGCTAGCAAAAGTACTTGTTGTCAAAGAAGACATCTTTAAGCAAAAAAGAAAGAAACACCTGAAAAATCCAGGACAAAGAAAACCCTATGAAACCCTAGATTTAAGATTGGTCAGTTTGCTGGAAAACAATGAAAGAGATGAAATTGAAGGGATTATACCTTTGATAAATCAAACTAGAATCAAAATTTTCTTTCTTTTTGTGGACAGCGTCTTCTCTTCAACCAGCGAGCGGCGACGGACTTTTCAGGGAGAATGGAAGAAAAAGAGAGAAAAACAAGCTTGAGCTTCTGAGATAAGAAAAAGAAGCAAATAATAATAATAATTAAAATATGTCTGATCCGAAGCTATATAAATAAATAAATTTAAGACATTAAAATGTAATCTTTGTTTTTTTTTTTCATCTTAGTACCAATAATATCTCTCTCTAATAAAATAAATATTAAATAAAAAAATATAGATAAATTAAAATTAATTTTCATTAATATATTAATAAATATTTAAATTAATATTAATTTTATAAATCACTATTATTATAATAATATAGTATATTATAATTTTAGTTATATTGTATTTTTATTTTTATTTAATATAATTAATATAAAAATTTATATTAAATAAATTTGATAAGATAATAATAAAAAACAAATAAGTTTATTAGAATAATTATTTAAAATTAATTTATATAAAAAAAAGTTGAATAAATTTCTTTATAAATATTTAATGTAAAAGAGATATATTTATAAATTAATTAATAATTTTTATTTAACTTTATTTTCAAGTATAATTATTTATTTAAATTATTTAAAATTTAAATGTTATATCCGATAATATAGTAAGTTAAAATTTTATTTTTATTTTGAATTTATTTTTATTTAATATAATTTTTTTAAAATGAAATATTTTATTAATTTAATTTATATAAAAATAAATTTATAATGTAATAAATCAATATATGATATATATATATATATATTAATATTAATTTGTAATAATATAAAATTAAATATTTAAGTAAAATATAATTTTAATATTTTAATTAATAAAATAATTTATTTGATTGTTGGGATTTGGTATAAACTCAAATAACCTAAATATATATATAAAAAATAATAATAAAAGAATAAAACTCTGATTTTCAATCAGATAATTGATCAGAAATTGTAAATTTGTCTTTATTTTATTTTGTTTATAAAAGTAACTATAAAATAATAATAATAATAATAATAATAACATTCAATTGTATAGAGTCAAAATTTTTAATATATAATATTATAAATTATATATTTTATCGTATAATATTATATATATATATTTTATAATATGTTAATTTTATCTTTATATATTATATATAATAATATTTTTTTCTATCGTAACTCTACGTAATAATATATTCCTTATTTCTTTCTCTATATCATATATAATATATTAATTTTTTTCTATATATTATAATTTATAGAAATAAAATATATATTACCTAATGAATATAATTATATACATACATATATTTATAAATTAAAATAAAATATTTAGAAAATAAAACAAATTAAGATTTTAACTAAATTAAATAAATTTAATAAATTTAATAAATTTAATTTTTCTTTAACTATAGTAACATCATTAAAATAAATTTTAATATTATTTTATCTTTCAATTTGTGCATTTGATAAATAGATTCATGTTGTTGGGCATGTGCAATCATATTAAAACGTTAAAATAATTATAATTGAAAATATAAAAATCAGAAGAAAAAGTATGAACATAACAGAATGGTGAGATAATATTAAAAGTTTAAACCAAACTAAATAAATAATATAAAATACAAATAAAATAACATAATTTTGTTTTTTTCAAAAATAATAATAATAAATTGAAAGAATAAGTCTACTTACAACAAAACAGTAGAAAAATAGTCTCAACATGATATTTTTAATTTTCATTGATATAAAATTAGTGTAATCACTATTATGTAAAATTTAATAATGTTTGTAATTTATATAGTTACACAGGCAAGATTTATTACCATTATCCTACAACTACATAAATCTATCATATTTTTTTCTAACTGATTATAAGCATAGGCATGTATCAACTAATTGATACTTGTCTAATGAAATGTAGCATCATCCTTTTTTATCAATTTATTTAAATGTAATCATTAGAACACATGATCTCAACTCTTTCATTTTGTAGTTTTGATCCACATTTTCCTTTGATAATGGGTCAATCTTCACTTCTCAATGAAATAATTTTACAAATAATGGCTCCCACAAAAACAAATTCCGATAATTTTATAATATTTTTTATGTTTAAGAACACTTTAATAATATTTCGTTTTAATTTTTTACCCTATATGATGTCCTCCTATAGTCTAGGAGACCAACCGGGCTGGCGATACCATGGGACATGCAGATTAGTTTCGCTTCAGCAAATCTAGAAGCTTTGTGAAACGATAAACATGTGTAATCTTCGATAAACATTCATCCGAAACGAGGTAATCGAACTTTTTAACCCTTTATTAATCTAAACTTTTGTAAACATTCGTCTTTACATTATGTTTTTATCTATAGTTTTTATTGATCATTCAACAACTTTGTAAACCTTGCGAGACTATAGACATGTGTGTAATTTCCGAGAAACTTTAATCTTTACCCGCAAGATAATCGATTCTTAGCTCTTTAATCTTTCTATTAATTTACAGATTTTGTAAACATCAATATTTATTTTAAGGGTGTATATGCTTGTTTAATCAATTTGTTTTTATGTACTTTAGATTTAGGAATTTTAATCTTCTTTTTTATGTCCTCCTTAAATTTGTATTGTCTATTGAGAAATGTTATACAATGACAAATATTAATACACTATAGATGGAGACATTAGTGATATTAATGTATGTGACTTATATGTATGAGATATATGGAAAGGAAAATATTGTTTAATAATGCATTTGGAATATACGATTGATTGTCTCCCTCTCGATTTTATTTAGATGTAACACAATAACTATGAACTCTGCATTATCAAAAGTACCGTACTTTTATTAAAATTTGTCTTCATTTTTTTCTTTTTCAAAAGTTTTGTTACTCACCACCTTCATTCGAGATCTCGTATCTCTTGCTCATTGATACTAACGTCATATATATGGTTTTAAGTTTTGGAATAATTTGACCCTTATTATTTGTGTTGAGTGTCTTGAATATTTATTTCATGTTATTTATAATTATTCAGAAAGACAATATTCAATAACAACCACATAACACATTTATTATTATTATAATATTGTAAATTTTGTGTGGACATAAGACTACAAAAACTAACTTAGCATTCTTGATATGTTTTTATCACACTAGCTAGTACTATTAAGAGAACTTTGTTCTCATTTATTTGATTCAACATTCATACAAGATATATTAATTGTTCTTCATAGCCATATGTCCAACATCTGAAAACAACATATTGAAATTCACTTTACTTTAATAAGAACTTAAGCTAGCAAGTGTTTGAAATTGAATTTTTGCTCATGGCAATCAATTATCATCACTTATTAATTTTGATGTATTTTGAGACATGTATCACTTCATATTGATATTTTCCTCTTGGCAGAGCTTATAATGTGTCAGCTCGCCACATCAACACTCAATAAGTTGTCCAAAATTAAAAGTTTATTAGGCTAATTAAAAAAAGTTAACTGAAATATTGTGTATAAATAGGTAAAACGTTTTCATCATTCATACAAATAGTAGTGGCAATAGAAAAGAGAATCTTAGATTTTTAATGTTCATAACTCAAGTATTTACTTTTTTTTATATAATTTTAGTTAAAAATAAGAGACTAAGCTGAAATAAAATTTATATGAACTATAATTTGTTTGTTTGCTTACCATTTTCAATCAATATATCAGCTTCATATGCATTGATAAGAGATGGATTCCAATATTTTGTTTTTGATTAAGCCTATTATGAAACTATTTTAGGCAATATAGCTTAATTATTAAATCTTATATTTTAATACATGAGATGATAGTATTTAGAAGTTATTTAGACAAATATTCGAAATTGAACAATTAATTATCAGCTTAAAATCTCTTTGAAGTGAACTAACATTTTTTACCTCCTTTAGCCGAAAATTATGTGACCATCACATGGATAAAAAGAAAGTCATGTTAGGTGACTTAATTTTAAGATATTAAATAATTTTTTTCCTTAAGAAAAAGACACAAGTACCCAATGAGAATGCACATTTAAATAACGACTGAAATAATAAATTGGGCTCTTTATTGAGGCCAATTACAATTTGGGACATCTTATTTCAAATCTCACAATTTAAGATTCTTTATTAGGGATCGATTACAATTTGAGACATCTTCTTCCGAATTTCACAATTTGAGACTCCGCATTGTCAGGTATAAAATGAAGTTTTACTTTAAAGGATATGAAGTCCTTAAAAAAATATATTAGGTAACCTTAATAATTATAAAAAATAGTATTTCATAATTGTTTACTTGAATTTAAGGCATAATTTATCTGTATTCAATCTTATGAAATGAAAGATTTTGGTTTAGATTATTGTTAATCTTCTTTTGTTTAACAAAAATCTCTGGAATATAGATGATTTTTTCACTTAAAGTACTTTAGGCAGAATGTTTTTTATTATTATTAAACATTTTTGAAAAATAAAGTTAGTCCAAAAAAATTGAATGCTTTTTAATGTTTAAACATTTTTTACTTTAACTATAAATTGGGTTACTTATTGAATAACTAAAATGAAGATGATTGGAACAAATCCACAAAGGATAGGCCCATCCAAGAATTAATTAGATGCCCTACCCCTAGCCCTGATTTCAATATAAAAAATTGCAAAATTAAAGACAAGAATCATAAAATAAAGATATAATAGTTTTAAAAAATAGAGATATGAATACAACATAATTATACATTTTTCTACCAAAAAGAAATCACAAAAAAATTACTGCAACAAAAAAAAAGTAAAAAAATTATACACTTTATCCACATGAAAGAAAAAAAATATTTTCTTTCACCAAGTTACTGGCCAATAAGCTCAAAGTAACTCATGACATTATAGTGTGCTATCTACTCTCATTATTTTTTACCTAAAAAAACAGTTTTTTTTCAAGTGGGTTACAGGATATTTTGGTAATTTCATTTGTAATCTAATTCTTGTTTGCAAAGAGGACAAGATGATGTTATTCTCAGCCATTGATCAACACACTTCAAGTGAAATATGTGTGAACATGGCAATTGCCTTATTTCCTCATTGTCATTATACTTGGCCAAACAAATGCAACATTCCTAGTACAATAACATCAAATGAAAAGATTAGTCATTTATAATTGATAATTTTTATAATCATTATAACTATAAAAACTTACCGCAATTTGATGATCATTGTCAAGATTCGATTTTCCATGCTCCAAATCAACAAATCGTTTGTTATTATTAAACGTCCATTTCATTAATTTTGAAATTTGGTCTTCAGACGCTCCTCGAACAAGAGAACCCGTGTTCATGTTGTATCCGACTATGGTACTAATAAGAGGCACACAACAACACAAAAAGACAAACAAAACGAAGGGAAAAGAGTAGTTGATAGCGTTCCATGTAAGCAAGGAGATGCAGAGGACGTGGAGCTTTGGCGCTCGACGAAAGGATCCAACTCGAGCATCGAACACCCAAATGTTGCCCATTACGAACCATATCGCAAAGAACAAATCCAAACATGTTCGACAATTGATCATTAATCTCATGCTCCTAATTAATCAAATAAAATAATTGTTAGTCTTATATTTTTAAGTGTTCATATGTAAGTATTTTTATCCTTTTTAACTTGTTATGATCTATAACTTTATAATAAAACATTTTTTGAATACTTAAAATAATTAGTTTTTATTAATTAATAGATAATCGAGTAATATAAACAATTACTTCGAATAATATATTATAAAAAATTAGAAATTATACGACTATATTTAAATCTAAAAATTCTTTATAAAATATTAAAAAATTCAAATCAATTTATAAACTTTATATTTCGGCCCAAGTCAAAATAATAATAATAATAATAATAATAAATAAATAAATAAAAAGTGCAGAACCATTTATAGTATAAATGTAACAATTAATCATATAAATTAATTTATTGTTAATAATAATATAAAACTATTATATTTATTAAATATATCATCAAATATAACTAATCAAATTTTCATTGAGCATCACAAATGTCAAGGATACGTGAGGTACCATATCTTTAAACATATTAAATTTTATTTTACCTATCATTTCAAAATATAAATTAGACAACTTTTTTAACTCAAACAACTTTAAATAATCATTTTTATCTCAAAATAATAATTGTTTGAACAGAAAATAAAAATGATACCTTGGTTCTTCTTCTCCGGCGAGTCTCTGTTGTTCTTCATCGGAAAGGACAGCCCTATATAAAATCCGGTAACGAAAGTAAAGAACAATAAGACTAAACCCACAGCCGCCGCCATAACCAGCCAACCAAATTCTCATAGGCCAAACAGGTCTTTCATCTTTAGAAACAAACAGAGTATTTACAATCACAACAAGTTGAACAATCATCCCTAACAATTCCATCACCATCCAAGAACCAGAATCAAACGGATTAGATCCAAGATCAGACCTTGATCCATTCTGATAATGAAAAACCCTTCTCAGAAAACTATACCACCTAGCCCTCGATATCCTCACTGCAAGATTCCGGCCAAGAGACCTTCTCCGGTCGTCAGGGGAAGGGAGAGAGACGGTGGTTCTATTGCAATGGATGATCATGTTGTTTAACTAAAGATTTGATCTTTTTGAATCAAAAAACCCACAAAAGAAATTGGGTATTAGAGAGAATGAGATGATTTGTAGATATAGGGTGAAAGGTTGTGAAATTTTGATGTTGAGATGATACCAAGAATCAAGCTATTTAAGTTGCTTATGTTCTAAGTGAAATTGCAGAGAGATGGATGGGGAAGAAGAAGAAGAAGAAGATGAAGAAATTTAAACGGTTGGCCTAACTTCCATCGGATGTTTTGTTTATAGGACAAGCAAAGGAGAGAGATCAACAACCTCTCCTAGAACTTGTTTGATGTTTGATTATTTTAAAATAATTTAGGATTGTATATTATATTTATATGGTTTATTTGAAAATTAATATTGGGTCAATCCTATTCGTTCTTAATAATTGTAAAAAAAAAAATAATAATAAATAAAAGAAAAAGAAAAAGAAAAAAGTATGTGATTTTGTTTTTATTTAATATAAAAGAAGTTGTTGAATTAGTGGAGACTATTCTAAAGTAAAAAGTGAATGCAAAAGTAATATTTTTATTAATTTTTAAATAATGTTACAAAAAATGTTTATTTTTTATCTTTTATAAAAGTTTTTTTTAAGAAAAATCATGTTAGAAGTTATTTAGATTAATTGATTAAAATATTTTTATTTAATATTTAAAATATTATAAAAAATAAACTGATTATTTCACTATCTCTCGTCCATCAACATCACTTATTAAAATACTAAAATACTTTTTATTTAAAATTATTATTTTTTATTTTATTTATATATATTAACACCATTTAAATCATTTTATCAAAAAAAAAATCTCTTTCAAAATCATCATTTTTTTTTTCTTTCTATTTCCGAATTATTCAAATAAACCTAACGAACATGCCCTTATGAAATTTATGGTAAGAGGTGAGACATTTAGTCTCTTAAACTTGGTTGTAATTTATTTAAATAAATTAAGGTTTAATAAATAATGTTGATAATTTGTTTGTTAGATAATTGAGTAAAATCATTGATAAGAGTACTAATAAGTTAAAAAAGAAAAGAAAAAAGAGCAACAGGCTAAGAGAAACTTGTTTTCTATTATTAACTTTATTTTATTTGACTCATAAATTATAATACTTAAAATAATATGTTTCTTATTAATTATGTAATCACATGTCTTTTAGTGTTAAATTGACTTTTAAAACATGAACCAACTATACAACATATATAGTTTAACCGTAAATTAGTTATTTTATCCCCTTTTAGATGACATATATATATACTAGTCTAAGATTATATGTGAGCTTGGCAGACACAATATTTGGAAGTTGTTGTCTGACTTTTATTTTTGTTTTTAACTGTTTTTAGTATAATAAAAATGTTCATATTTCTAGAAATAGGTTAATTTACTAGTCTAAATTAATAATTTGATCTGTTAAAATGAAATAATAAAAAAATAAAACTCACTGACCTAACTCAAAGATAAATGTCTTATGATCATATATATTGAAGATTTTACATTCAATTCTTACTAAACTAAAATGATATATTTTACATAAACTCAAACAAATTGAGACTCACGCTTTCAATTATTTGATTTGACTTTTGAATTTTTATATTTTAAACTATTTGAAACATTGTTTTTTTGTAGCTGATGTCTATAGTGACAATATTGTTTTCCTATATTTAGTTAATTAGAGAAAAAAAATGTGAATAATTAAAACCTAGAAAAAGCAATCCAGATTTGAGCTCAAATAGGAATTGGACTTTTAAAAAAAATAAAAGAGTGGTATTTATTGTTTGATGACTTTTCTTTCTTATAGTATTCAAACACAATTTTGACCACAGAAAATAATAAACATCTTAATTTACAAGACACGTGGATTGATGATTCTTGATGGATCGATAGTGGAGATTTGACACTCGGATGCCACGTCATACCATGTCGACAAATTGTAAGAACATAACAATTATTATTAAATATTTGAGTATAAAAAAAATACACGTACCGACATATAGTTGAATTATAACAATTGAATTGATGTCGACGACCTCAATGGATTCGGATATCCAACAAAGCACCAAAATATAATCTTTCCGAAAATCGATTTGGACAATATAATCATTCAACTACAACTTATTTGAAAATACTTTTATGATATTGGTTCTATATTTTTTATTTATTAAAATGAATACTAATTATCTACAATTTTATTAAAATGTTTATTTTTCAGTAATATAGTTCATTACATCTAAAATTCAGTATTTAACCATTAAAATTTAATTTTATCACTCACCCAAGTTTAGTTCTATCTAGAAAAAGAAAAACATCCTCCATGTTTTTCTTTTCTTTTCTTTCTTAATATTTGCAAGGATTTAGTTTGGAGTTTATTTTTTGTTTTCTATATTATGTTATATTTTTTTTAATTATTTAATTTATGAATTAAAATATTTTTATAAATTTTACATAAAAAAATATAATAATTTAATTAAATATATTTTGTAAATAAAAAAACCAACATCAAACAATCATGTCTTGAAGATGAAAGATCTGTTTTTTCTTTAAAATTGTTGGTTAATTTATTTAAATAGGAAGTCGGTTTGAGGGAGTAATTTGACACGTGTCTACATGAGATAGATGATGATGTGTCCATCTCACATCTTCCAGAAGACAGTTGACGTCATTCTTATCTTATTATTTCACCAATCCTATCCGAACATGTTTTTACTTTCTCTTTTTAAATAAATATTATTATAAAATGATTAATCTTTTACCAAATGACCAAAACTAAGTACGCATGATTAATATATTTAAATAATTTTGTTTTCTATTAAATTTATTAGTGTCTAGTTCGGATTTTTAGATTAATTTTAAGTTTAGAATAAAGAAAAATGATAATGATTTGAAGGAAGTAATTTTTTTTTTATAAAATGATTTAGGTAATAATATATAATAATAAAATAAAAAAATATAATTTAAAATATATAATATTAAATTGAGTGATAATTAATAAATTGAATAATGTAATTAATAAGAAGAAAATGAAATTATATCTAATTAGTTAAGATTAATTAAAGTACTCTTAACAACAAAAGACAATTTTCTGCCGTCTATGTTATATATTAAATTAAAATTGATTATTTTAGGTGAGTTATTATCATTTTTCATGCTCTCCATCTAAATTTATAAGATTTTATTGGTCTCATAAGTTTGTAATATAATTCAGAGTAAATATTTTGTAATATAATTTGTCCATTAAGTTTGCATATTTTGTGTGTATAATAGTCTCCATGAATGATTTATCTTTTAATTAAATATTTGAATTATTAATCAAAATAAAATTAACTTCTATTTTAATTTTTTTTTTCAAAGAACCCTAATAGTATTGGTCCTATTGAGAAACGAGGATAATCTTAAAATTAAGTTTTCCTCATGGTTTGTCTTGATCATTAATATATATATTAATATATTCCCACTTGTCAAATGAATTGATTTTTAGTAGGATAATTTGGAAATTGTGTAGATTGGTGTGAATAATAAAGAAATGAATTATCAAATTGGCCCACTTTAAAGACAAATCATTTTCCGGTGATGTTAGAAATTAAGAATAAAATAAATTCATTAAGAGAGATTACCAAATGGACTAACAACTAGATTCAAGTTAGCTGAATTCAAACTTCTCAATTCTCATAAGCAACTATCTTAGAATTCCAACATTATCTACATGAATTTATTCCACAAAAATATTCTAGATATTTACTAGTCACGGTAAATAATAATTGATTGTATCTCTAGGTAACATATACGATAATGACTTATCATAATACAACAGTGAATAACGCTTAATACAAAAAAACGAAATATTTAATCGAATTTTTGACTCTCAAAATTTCTCCCAACAAAACCGAATAAAATTTTAGCGAACAAATTATAACAATGCTCCACATTACAACTATCCATATTTTATAGCACATAACGTCTTATTCAAATTGAGATATTTACTTGCGTCCTAACAAAATCAAAACTTTGTTATGAGAAAAACTATCTCTAATGTTTGTTTTTTATATTTAATTGGACAAAAGAAATCAATATTAAACATTACTTAACTATGACATTTTTACATTTTACGTATAACAATGAAAACAAGTCATAATATGTCGTAATTAGATTTTTTACACTACATAATGTGTCGTCTCAAAAACTAATCAATGATCCATCCCAAGACTAATCTAAATTGCTAGCGAAAACTCTTACCCATAGAATCAATTCTCCTCCAAATACTACACCAAGCTTAGTGATTAGACATTTTGGTGAATCAATTAAATTAATCATGACTATACTTGCATCTCATTATCGATCCACAAACTATTTCACTCCGATGCAAATAAAAACAAAATTAATGATTGTTATTATAGATAATATTATTAAGAGAAAAATATAAGGTTGTTGACATTAATAAGTATATTACTCAATTCACAAGCAAATCGATAGGTTAAAACTATGAAAATTACATACCTATTTCAATGTTTACTAATGCAAATGTACTCAAATAATAATAACAAATTAACTTCAGAAAAAACACTCAAATTCAATACATTGCACAACATTTTGATATAAATGAATGAAACTTATTTTTAGAAACATTCAATTAAAGCTTTGTAGTAAGAAAATTCACAAGTCTTTGAGAACATATATAGTTTTCTAAATCTATTTGTCATTCATAATATGAAAACAATCTTATATAAAACTTGAAAAAAAAAATATAAATGAGATAATATGGATTAAATTTTAATAAGTTTATATATATATACACACACATGAGCTCAAACCCACCCTATACAAAATAATTAATAAATTTTGTAGTATTGAAAATTACCTAATTAATCTCATAATTTTTTTTAATTTAATTTAATATTTACTTCCTTAATTCTAAAAAAAGAAAAAACTAATTTTCATTTACTTGTTTTATTCATAATTTATTTTGTAAGCACACATAAACTCTAAATCTTAAATTTGTCTATAAATATAGTTATTTCAAGATATAACTATTATGGTATTTGATTTTTGTGTCATTTATAGCATATTTTTTTATTTATAAATATGAAGACATTTACACAAAATTTGTGATAGAGATTATGATATATATATATATATATATATATATATATATATATATATATATATATATATATATATATATATATATATATATATATATATATATATATATATATATATATATATATATATATATATATATATATATATATATATATAAAATGTAGCCAAAAAATGTTTCAAGGAGACTGATACCAACTTTTATTACTGCTAGACTAGAAGAGGGGATATCTATATATATAAATAAATACATACAAGAAGACAAACATATATATAGTTATTTCAAGAGATAAACATTATGATATTTTATGTTATTTTTATCATTTATCCATATTTTTATTTACAAATATGTAGACATTTATAAAAGATTTAAGATAGAAATTATGTTATATGTGGACACATTGACATATAAATTTATGTGACATTCTCCAAATTTATTAGTGACACAGATAAAACAAATTAATATATATGTTGGGAAGAGTAAGTAGAATAACCAATTACAATAATAAAAGTTTTTGTTATAACCTAAATTTGAACAAACTAATCACTTACAAAAATAAGAAAATATCTCCTGATCTAATTATAAAACAAAATTATATTAATGTTTATGGCTAAAATTATTTTAAAACTTTATAATGACAAAATTTATTCATTCAATAACTTTTCTTTAGATAATCATACAAAGGAGTGAAGATGAACAAATTTGTTTACAAGAGAAGTTGGTAAGTGAAAGTAAATAGAAAATAATTTTATTTTTTTTATAATGTTTTACAACATCTAATTTGCATGAAAACACACATATCTAAGTAAAACGGTAAATAAGACATGACCAAAGTGCATAAATAGTTTTTATATACATACATATGCCTTTTCTTTCTTTCTTAGAGTTTTTATTTAGTTTATATATATATATATATATATATCACTGGTGAAAAAAGGGTCAAAACCGAGAGTTTGAACTCTCGGTTTTGACCCTATAACTTTCGGTGAAGACACCTTACCGAAGGTTTTAGTAACCCTCGCAATCCCTCGGTATTGACACTCTCGGGACTTCCATAAAGAGAAAAACCGAGAGTTATATGAAAACTTTCGGTTTTTTCTCTTTGTGGAAAAAACGAGGGTTTTACAAGAACTTTCGGTTTTTCTCTTTTTGGAAAAACCGAGGGTTTTATAAAGACCTTTCGGTTTTTCTCTTTTGTGGAAAAACCGAGGGTTGTATATAGACCTTTCGGTTTTCTTCTTTTTACAAATAACCCTCGGTTTTTACCCGAAGAGGAAAACCGAAGGTTATTTACAAAACTCTCGGTTTTCCTCTTCGGGTAAAACCGAGAGTTTTCCACTAACTCTCGGTTTTCTCCTTTTCAAGAAAACCGAAAGTTATATTAAAACTCTCGGATTTTACCCGAAGAGGAAAACCGAGAGTTTTGTAAATAACCTTCGGTTTTCCTCTTTAGGATAAAAACCGAGGGTTTGTCATATAACTCTCGGTTTTCTCTTTGGCTAAAAACCGAGAGTTTTCTAATATCTCTCGTTTTTTCCAAAAAGAGAAAAACCGAGAGATTTCAATATTACTTTCGGTTTTTTCCCCTAAATTTTTAAAAATGTGCGGATTATTTTGCTCGCAACCAAAACCTAACCAAAACCTGTTCAGCCAAACCAATATATACAGCAAAATGTGCGGATAAAAGAAATGCAGCATACATTAAACGATCACATTAATTGATCGTGAACATTACAAAATTCGAAACCAAACAAATATTCCGAACAATCTGTTATAAGTTCAACTACTATAATGAAAACATGTTCATAATCGAAACAACCTTAGCTTGTGGGGGGAGGAGGTGGTTGTTGCCTCATATATAATTCGACTCTCTCCATTCTCGCGTTCATCTCTGCCTTCTCCCTCTCCATTCTCGCGTTCATCTCTGCCTTCTCCCTCTCCATTCTTTCCACAATTTCTTGCTTTTCCAATTGCAATTCATCCATTTTCCGCCTTCTTTCTTCATCTCTCTTCTCCAGTTCCTCCAGCTTGAGCTTCATTATTTGATTCTCTTCTAACAATCGCTCATTGTTTCGCTGTGAACTGTTTCCACTACGACGATCATCACGAAAGTGTGTGGGCCGGACGCCTGATCCCATTCCGAACACGACCCCGTGTTTTTGTTGTCCGAACACCCTCTCCGTCAATTCAAAATCCGATATTCCGGGTTCGTTACTAACAACCTCCTCCATCTCAGCCTGCACAATTCAAATAAAATATCATTTATATAATAAAAAACTAGGCATATTCAATTCACTTACAATTTTCTCTTGCACGTGTTCGTTCGGGACGGGTGTTGGGTTTTCTTGTGTCGGTTTTGGTGTACGGGTCCTCTTGAATACTTCAATTACAGACGGTGGCCGTCCCATTTCAATCGCCTGTTGAAATAAATGATTTATATAATTAATAACAATCTTTATATTAAGTTATTACAAATAATTTACTTACCAACTCGTCTTCAATTTGTGCAAACGGTCTACTTCCCGTTCGATGTGGGAATTTCAGATTCTTCCGATTCTTCATATTTGTAGTACTGTGTCTCTGTATTTGAAATAACAAATGAAGTTAGATTAATTAATATCAACTCTTATTTGAATTATGAAACCTTACCTTAAACGTTTCTGTGAAGAAATGGTTGCGACACACGAATTCCCAATCGTCTCGATCGTAGTCCGGTGGAGGATTAGCCAGTACCGCCGCCTCGTCTCCGTTGTGGACGCGGATATAATTCTTGTTCAAATCCGACCGCCATCTATCCCATATCTGATTGGCGTGTCCCAACCCCGTCGTTCGAAAAGACTCAATGTCACCATTAGTCGCTTCGAACGGATCCTGAAAAAAATAACATCCAAATGTGAAAAATAATTATTTAATGACGTAATGTTTAATCAAGTAATAATTATTAACCTTGATAGCAGTCCACAGTGAATCCAATTGGTCTGCACTTAAAGCCTTCCACTTGAGAAGACGGTGTGAGACGGCTGCGGGGCTCCGGATAATCGACCCCACATGTCTAGACCAACGTGTCCTTCCCACGTCTGTACCGCCTGGCCTCCCATCCTTGTCTCTAAACGTTAGAGGGATCCTCGTCCCCGCTAGCCTCTTAGACAGCGCAATATTCTTGTTCTTCCCCCGTCTCTTGCGGGCAGAAGATTCTTCAAAATTATCAAAATCTTAATTAAATATGTCAATCAATTGAAACACTAACTAATATAAAGGAATATATATATATTATATATATTAAATTGAGAAATTTATACATATAGCTAGTTTAAACAATATTTTTATCAAAACAATGTATAGATCTCTAGCTAACTTGAATTACTCTCGGCTTATATATATTATATATATTATTATTATAAGTTTAGTTTTTAGTTAAAACTGATAATATAATTAAAATTTAAGAAACTATTACTTATATCTATAATTACAAATAAAAATATAGTTAAAAATAAATAATATTTATACATCACTTTCAAAATAAACTATGAATAAAATTAGAGTAAGCCAAATGCTGTCTCAACACAATCCCGAGCCCGAGTCATTTTTATTTTGAAAAAAATGAAGTTTAAAAACGGCACGTTGTGTATAATATTGGTTTGAAAATTAAATATGAAAAAATAATATATCAGCCCTATTTTGTATTAAAATAGAACTTTAAAATAAAAAAATATAAATTAGAAATTCTAAAATTTCAAAGTTTGATTAAGCGGACTTACTTAGTTCAACACATCCTCTCATATTTTCTTTTTTCTTGATTTGTTGGTGTTGTAAAAAAAATTTATTTTTTCATTTATTTATTTAGATTGATACACGGTCACTCTCATTTTATACCTTCATTATTTTACTTTCAAATTTATTTTTACTATTTCAATTAGATATTATGTCATGAAAAGGATTTTGAAGACACCAAAATAAGAAAACTAAATTATGAAACAAGATCAGGAAGATCCATGTGGTTGATATAAAAACAAATTGAAAGTTTTAAACATTAGTTTCATTTTTTATAACACTATATATCCCTTGATTTGATTTTTATTAAAAAATTGTTTAAAGAAGAAATCAATAATTCAACAATAATCTTTGAATAATAATTAAACTATTATTATTGTAATTAAATTAAAATTAAATATATCTTAATAAAATTATGCAATGTTGTGAAAATATTGGTTCCAGATAAAAGTTGGAAATGATCATAGATTATCGATCTTAAAGATTGACGGTATCTATATAGAACTAAAATCTTTAAAACAAATCATAATTTATTTAAATTTAAAAGATAATGATATATTCCTATCTATTAAAAAAATATTTATTTAATCTAATTAAAATAAGTATAAATTCTAAAATAATAAATAGTAATCACTAATATAGTAATATTACTTATTTAACTTGGATATTTAAAAAAAGATATTAAAAAGAATTTACTCTAAATAATGGTATTTTGTCATACTTGTGCCTAATTGTGTATGAGCCCGTGTTAGACTCATCAACGACACTGTTGATATTTTTCTACTTGAGTGGAATTGTTTGTTCAACTCTAAATAAATCCGATTATCAACTCAAAAATATCAGTTTTGTATATATATTAATAGCGTTTTATTTTTATCTCTTAATTTTCTTTATTAAATAAATTATTAACGAAATTTCTTGCATCATGATTATGTTATGATTCATTTACCCAACGTTGATAAAATCTAGTGTTTATTTTTAAAATCTTATAATTGTACGATAATTTTTTTTATGAATTTATAAATAATTACGATTTTATGATTTTATATTTAAAAATTAAAATATAAAGTTATTATTTATTCAAATAAATTAATTAATATAATTAATGTTGTAATTATATTTTGTTTATAGTATTATTTATTTATTATTATTTTTGAATGAATTTTTTATTTAAATATATAATTTTATAAATTGACAAAATACTTAATTATATATATATATAATAATATTAACTATTATTTTTTTTCAAATTAAACTTATACGATTTATAGTAAACTCTAGATTTTATAAATTTACAAATTAACAACGATTTTACGTAAATTTTTAATTTTGATAACATTTTTAATCCTACCTAAAATTTAAGACTGGTCTCAAATAGGTTATTCACAACAATTAAATCTTCTGTTTTTTTTATTCATCAAATTAATAAATTCATTAAATAAATATTACTTTTATTTAAATATTTTATTATTTACTCCCAAATAACTCAAATCAAACGAATTCTTAAAGCAGTTAAATTGAAAGTTAGGGAAATTTGATGAAATGGCCCCCATAACAGGGGAAATTCCAAAAAGGGCCCCCGCCTACTAAAGTTGGCAAAAAGGGCCCTTTTGCCCTGCGAAATGTCGGAAATACCCCTTCGGCGCCTTTTTTTTTCGCTCAAAGACGCGATTTACCAATCACGCGATTTAATCTAAATCGCGTGAGTTCATCACCGCGATTTAGATGAAACGCGTGATTCGTAATTCGCGTTTTTAAATGTACGCGAATTACCAGCCACGCGTTTCATCTAAATCGCGGTGATGAACTCACGCGATTTAGATTAAATCGCGTGCATGGTAAATCGCGTCTTTAGTCGTATATATAATTTTTCGGCCCTAATTTAAAACAAAACCACCCCGATTCTCCCTCCCACTCCGACTTCCAAAACCACGTCTTCTCAACTGCCGACTTCCTTCAACATCGATCAAGATCATCGTTCACTCAACATCGTTCCTCGTTCAACGTCATCGACTTTCCACTCTATTCGACATCATCGTCTTTTTCCGCCGTCTATTCGACATATTCCGGTAAGTTTAGGGCTTTAAGTGTTAGGGTTAGGGTTTAGAAGTGTATTATGCCGTTCATATTGATTTATATTGATGTATTTAGGGTTTATGGTTTGGTTCTGGTTTCGTTTATGTGTGTAAATGCTTTTAGTGTGTATATGACGAGTATTGCATCAATGTTCTTATTCTGCATGCATGCATTTCACGCTTATTCATTCATTTCTCGTTTAAGAAATTGCATTTCCGTGTTTGTTATGTTCTTGTGAAGAAATGGTATTTCTGTGTTTTCTTTGACTGTGTAGGCTTAGGGTTTATCTGTTTTGTTGCTTTACTGCTTAATTTTCGTCTGTTCTTATTCTGCTTTACTGCTTTACGTTTAATAGAATGCCAATGAGACAGGATGAGTTGTTGATCTAAGAAATGACACATCATATGCTTAATGTCTTTAGAACTGTCCATTACTGCACCTTAATGTATTACTGCACCTTTACTGCACCTTAATCTATTAAGAAGTTTGCAAGCATTTCTCAATGGTTAATTCGATTTGCTTATTCCCATCTTCTTCCTTGTTTTGTAGATGGAGTCCACTACAATACCCGAGTTTGCTGGGAGGGTATCCTGGAAAACCAATATGGGAAATATTGCTGCCAAGTTTGCCAAGATGAATCTAACTGAAAGGGTAGAGGAAACCCAATTCAGATTCTTATTCAAAGGGCACCCGTTACTGCGTTTCTCAGGAATGATTATACACCACATGCTCCTCAGGAAGTCCAGCTCAAGTTCTATGGAGATGAAGTTCCTTGTGAATGGAGAAGAGCTGTGCTTCGGGATGAGGGAGTTTGCATTGGTTACAGGTCTCAATTTTGGGAGATTCCCTACGGAGCAAACAATTTTCAACCAGGTTGAAGAATCTCCAACTTTGGTTCGTAAATATTTTAAACGTATTCCACTTATTAGAATAGGAGACCTTCATTCAAAATTCCTGTCCTGCTCTGATAGGGAAGATGCATGGAAATTGGGGCTGGTATACCTTGTTTCCCATTATCTCTTTGCCCTTGACCCGAGGAGGATAATAAATATGAAACTCTTCAGCATGGTCGATGACATCGACACCTTCCTCAATTTTCCATGGGGAAAGGTGGCCTTTAGAGCAACCATGAAGGGTTTGACCAAAGACCTTGATCGCTACAGGAAGCTGTATCTGCAGAAGAAGGATGCCGCCTCGGGGAAGAAGAACAAAGACAAAGACAAAGATGTCGATGTTTCTTATACCGTATATGGGTTCGCACTAGCCTTACAAGTGTGGACTTATGAGGTGATCCAAACGTTTGTCCCCAATCTTGCAATTAAAACGACGCTTCAAACTGAAGAGCCTGTCTGCCCAAGGATAATACAGTACAAATCTAAGAGGAATAGCACTGCCTCTGATCTTCACACTGCCCTGCAAGGCACGATTGTTAAGAAAATGGAATTGTCTGAAGAAGAGAAGATCTTATATGCTGGGGATGACTTTGAAGATATGGGAGGTAATGTTTATGATGTCTTTTTTGATCTTGACTGCAGAAAGAGGAAATTTGGAGATATTGACGATGGAGTTCCTCATAAAAAAACTGTCATGAGGAAGAAAAGACAAATTACTCCAGCCAAAGCCAAACCTTCAACAAGAAGAAGAACCCGCAACCCTACCCCCAGCACCAGCACCAGCACCAGCAGCTCTTATTCTGTCGAGAGCGCCACGAGTAGAAAAGACGAAGAAGAAGAAGAAGACGAAGACGAAGACGAAGAATCCTCTCCCCCAACTCCAACAGCAACAACTCCCCACGATAGATGTAGATTGGATCAACTTTCGAAGGAGCTAAATGAATTCAAAACTGTAATGAGAAACGAAATAACTCTCTTCAAAACTGAAATGAGAAATGAAATAAGTCTCATCAAAACCGAAATGAGAGATGACATAATTCTCATTAAACGGATATTAAAGCAACTACAGCAAGGGGAGAAAAAGAAGGAGAATGAAGAAGAAAAGGACGAGGGGGATTTTGAGGTGAACACTGAGGACAATGATGTGGTGATTTTGGAGAAAGACAATGCTCTGCTTGTGGAGGAGAATGAAGTTGAGGTATGTATTTCTTGCATTTCCTTGAATTTGGATAATTTGTGCATTTCTTGCATTTCGACTAATTGAAGGCTTTTCTGTTTATTGTAGGATGGACAGGAGGAAGACAATGATGTGCTGATTTTGGAGAAAGACAATGTTGGGCTTGTGGAGGATAATGAAGTTGAGGTATGTATTTCTTGCATTTCCTTGAATTTGGACTAATTGGTGCATTTCTTCCATTTCGACTAATTGAAGGCTTTTCTGTTTATTGTAGGATGGACAGGAGGAAGACAATGTTGGGCTTGTGGAGAAAAACAATGTTGAGGAGGACAATGAAAATGAAGAGAAGACAGTTGAAGATGGTGTTAAAAATACTGAGGTATGCATTTCTTGCATTTTGTGCAATTCGCGCACTTTTCCTATTTCTTGCATTTGGACTAATTGAAGGGCTTTTCTGTTTATTGTAGGATGGACAGGAGAAAGACATTGTTGGGATCTTGGAGAAAACCACTGTTGGGGAGGACAATGAAAATGAAGAGCAGACAGTTGAAGATGGGCCAAAAAATTTCGAGGTATGCATTTCTTGCATTTGGTGCAATTCGCGCACTTTGCATATTTCTTGCTTTTGGACTAATTGAAGGGTTTTTCTGGTTTTTGTAGGATGGGCTGCTGTTGGAGATGGAGAATATTGGGAATTTGGAGGAGAAGACAGTTGAAGATGGGCAAAAAAATTTCGAGGTATGCATTTGGTGCAATTCGTGCACTTTTCCTATTTCTTGCATTTGGACTAATTGAAGGGCTTTTCTGGTTTTTGTAGGATGGGCTTTTGATGGAGATGGAGAAGACAATTGAAGATGTATTAAACATTACTGAGGTATGCATTTCTTGCATTTGGTGCAATTCGCGCACTTTTCCTATTTCTTGCATTTGGACTAATTGAAGTGCTTTTCTTGTTTTTGTAGGAAATGGAGAATGTTGGGAATTTGGAAATGGAGAAGACAGTTGAAGATGGGGAAAACAATACTGAGGTATGCATTTCTTGCATTTGGTGCAATTCGCGCACTTTTCCTATTTCTTGCATTTGGACTAATTGAAGTGCTTTTCTGGTTTTTGTAGGATGGGCTTTTGATGGAGATGGAGAAGACAGTTGAAGATGGGGAAAACATTACTGAGGTATGCGTTTCTTGCATTTGGTGCAATTCGCGCACTTTTCCTATTTCTTGCATTTGGATTAATTGAAGTGCAGGTGGAGAAGCAGATGGAGAAGCAGGTGGAAGATAATGAAGATGATGTTGAAGAGAAGGTGGAAGAGGAGGTGGAAGAGGAGGTTGAAGAGAAGGTGGAAGAGGAGGTGGAAGAGAAGGTGGAAGAGAAGGTGGAAGAGAAGGTGGAGGAGAAGGTGGAAGAGAAGGTGGAGGATAATGAAGATGAGGTATGCAATTCTTGAATTTGGACTAATTGAAGGGCTTTTGTTGCCTAATTCAATGATTTCTTTGTAGGTGGACGATGATTTCGTTGTGCATAGGAGTAGGAAGGGGGTGCAGAGGGGTAGGAAGGGGGTGCAGAGGGGTAGGAGGGTGGTGGAGGATGATGAAGATGAGGTATGCAATTCTTGAATTTGGACTAATTGAAGGGCTTTTGTTGCCTAATTCAATGATTTCTTTGTAGGTGGACGATGATTTCGTTGTGCAGAGGGGTAGGAAGGGGGTGCAGAGGGGTAGAAAGGGGGTGCAGAGGGGTAGGAAGGGGGTGCAGAGGGGTAGGAGGGTGGTGCAGAAGAAGGTGGACGATCATTTCGTTGTGCAGAAGAAGGAAGAGAAGAAGGAGGACAAGCGGATAGATGAGGATGTGGTGGTACTGGAAGATGCATCCCACATCCTATTTAAGAGAAAGAGGACGGCGTCGAAAGCTGTACTTAGTCCCTACGTCGTCCCTCGTCCAAGAAAGAAGACGATTGTTCTCGATCCTATGTCGACTTGTAATGAGCAACTGAAGAAAGAGTTCAAGAAATAATTTGCGAAAGGGGCTAAATTTAAAAATGTTCAACTCTCTGATGGCCTTGGAGACCTTAAGTTCTTCACTACAATTCTGAGGTTAAATAAGTGGCTAACTGATGTGGAGATGAATGCAGCAATTTGTCTACTAAGAGCAAGAGCATTCGCCTACCCTAAGTCGTACCCGGCGGATTTCACCATCTTAGATTGCCAGTTTGGCCCTTTGATTACTTCATACTATGACGATTTTGTTGCTGACTCGGTTGATCCAGAAAAACCAGCTGGCCATACTTTCTCTGAAGTCTTTTACCACTACCACTGGGGTAGAGAAGATAAACATATGCCCGGTTGGAGCAGTGTTGATGTTATTTACTTCCCCCTCAACCTCAACAACCTACACTGGGTACTGTGTGTTATTCGATTGCAAGAATGGAGAATTGATGTTTATGATTGCGATCAGACAATTTTCAAGGATGAAGAATTAGGAAAATACATGAAAGCCATTTGTGAGATGTTGCCGCCCTTCCTTCATAAAGCAATGTCTGAAGTTGAAATGGCCAGGTATCCTAACATGATAAATGAAACTTTTAGATTTCATAGAATCCCACACCCTGAAGTACCAAAAGCAGAATGGAGTGGGGACTGTGGCGTTTTTGTATTAATGTATTTAGAGTACCTGACTGCTAAACTTGGTCTAGAACATTGCATATCAAAGAATATGCAAGTATATAGAGAAAAGTGGGCAGTCAGGTTGTACCACCAGATTTTAGAGCCATGAAGTTGTTTGTAAACACTGAATTATTGTTGTATATTGTTTTGTAAACACTGAATTATTGTTGTAACATGTTTTGTAAACACTGAATTATTGTTGTATATTGTTTTGTAAACACTGAATTATTTCACGTGTATTGTAATATAATTCACGTGGTAATAGGTATCATAAAATTCACGTGTTTATATAATTCACGTGGTTGTAATAGGTATCATGAAATTCACGTGGTTGTAATATAATTCACGTGTTTATATAATTCACGTGGTTGTAATAGGTATCATGAAATTCACGTGGTTGTAATATAATTCACGTGTATTTGTAATACGCGTGATTCATAACTCACGTGTATTACAATATGACTCACGCGTATTGTAATATTACAATACACGTGAATTATATTACAATACACGTGAATTATATTACAATACACGTGAATTAGCATTGTGCAATATATATGCGTGAGTCACTCACTGTATGGCCGACCTGTATGGAAATATCTGTATACAACTTTCAATCAGCATACAATATTCGAAAACCAACAACAATCAATCAGCAATACGAGGGTCCTTAGCATTGATCTTGTCAAAATGCTGATTAAACTTCAAGATTGTGTATGCTTGAGAAGCCAAACCAAACTCGGCGTGGCAGTGATCGGTTTTGAATTTGGCCATAATATTCATCTTGATGTGATATGTGCACGCACCGTGGTCAGCTTCTGGAAAAACAGCACACAATGCATTGGCGATGCTTGGGTGTCTATCAGATACAAACACGAGATCATCAACCAATCCAATTGCATCTCTAAGTTTTTGCATGAAATAAGTCCAGGAGTTGTTATTTTCAGAATCAACAACGCCGAATGCAACAGGATAGAGTTGTTCATTCGCATCTAATGCTATCGCCACCAATAGCTGACCTCCAACCTTGTGCTTAAGAAAACTGGCATCGACGCACAATACTGGACGACAACAGTTTTTGAAACCCCTAATTGAGCAGCCTAAGGACATGAACATATACCTGAAATGACCGTGCTCATCCGTCTGGATGTCTGTTATGGTACCCGGATTGTTCTTCTCCAACATGTACAGGTATGATGGCAATTTACCGTAAGAATCTTCTACAGTTCCTCGCACCGCCATTAGGGCCTTTTCTCTAGACCGCCAAGCCTTATTATAAGACAACTTTATTCCATAAGTAGTCTGTATGTCTTCCATTATTTTCTTGGGCATGTGGTCATGGTGATGGTCCATGTACTTGCTCTTCATGCATTCGCCAAACACCCATGCTGGTGCTGGCCTTTGATTCTCTTGCCTCGTCACAATTGAACAGGTATGATCTTTTACGAATTTACGAATCTCAAACATTTCCGAGGAATTTACTCTGACAGCACGCAGTCTCCACTTGCAATTCTTATCCAAACATTTCACAACCCAAAGTTCTTTTTTTGACTTCACCACTTTGAATTCAAAATGATTAGTCATGGCATATTTATATAACCTCAGCTGAAGTTCTTTTTTATTCTCAAACAAAGAACCGACTTCCAATCCGATTCCGGTACTTACTGCCTCATGTAAAGGATTTTCACTACTTGGTATGCTACTAGCAACCCATTCACTGCAGCTTGGTTGAGTACGAATAACAACATTGTTTTGTTGTGTACTAGGAACCCAAGAACCGCTTGGATTTGGATTGGTACTAGGAACCCAATCAGAACTACTAGGTTGGGTAATAGGAACCCAATCATCATCAGCATCATCCCCCACATTCAGACGCAAATGTTCATCTTCAATGTCATTTTCAAAGAAAACCTCACGCTGCATCGGGAAGACGTCGGGGTCATCAATTTCTGGAACCGCTACACTTTCTTGAGTTGGTAGTGACTTCTCTACTAAGGATACACACAATGGAGTGCGGTTGTGGACTGAAACTGCTTCATGTAAAAAGAACTCCACATCCACATCTTTTTTTATATCAGTTATATAAGAAAATTTGGCAATCATGCCAGGAGCATTATACTTGGCTTGAAGCAATAAATCATATCTAGATTTGTCAACATCGGTAGCAGAATAAATTTGATCAACTAATTGGGCATAAGTAGAATTTTGGGGAACAATCATACCGCTGTTTGACTTTGCAGAAAAATGAGTAAGATCATCCGTAGTTTTCCACTCTCCATCAAAGTAAAGAAGTACAGGTACTTGAGCTGCAATTGAAAACAGTTCAACAACATCACAAGAATTGAAAAAAGTTCAACAACATTACCATAACCGAGGAGAGTTTGCTCGTAGAGTTTCAGGAAATCCAATGCCGCAACTTTTTACCATAAGTTTGCTTCAATGAATCTAATGGGATAAGAGCTCCCTATCCAATAGGTCCATTGAAGCAAACTTGTGGTTAATTCTTGGAACTTGTGGCTGGTAATTCGCGTACATTTAAAAACGCGAATTACGAATCACGCGTTTCATCTAAATCGCGGTGATGAACTCACGCGATTCAGATTAAATCGCGTCTATGGTAAATCGCGTCTTTGAGCGTAAAAAAAGGCGCCGAAGGGGTATTTCCGACATTTCGCAGGGCAAAAGGGCCCTTTTTGCCAACTTTAGTAGGCGGGGGCCCTTTTTGGAATTTCCCCTGTTATGGGGGCCATTTCATCAAATTTCCCGAAAGTTATATATCATATTAAAATTTGGAAAAACTTTCTTATTTAATTAATTAGAATGTTAGAAGGATTGAGAATTTTTTATTTTATGTTTTTAACCAAACACTCTAATATTAGCTATGTTTACAAACTTTTGTCTTGTTCAGTACAATATTTGACACATATTAAATGCATTCAAAAATCTCAAGTGCTTTAAATTCTATATTTTTTTCTACATTAAACATTTTTTTTTCAAATAATCTCCAAACATTAACCCTATATATATTCCCACTTGCATGTCAAATGAATTGATTTTTAGCGGATGATCTCAAATAAGTTTTGAACAATAAAGAAATGAATAATCAAATTGGCCCACAATCATTGTGCCGTGGTGTTTAGAAACTCTAAGAATAAAATAAATTAATTAGAGAATGTGTAATAAATTACCAAATAGACTAACAACTACAAATTAAGTCCAAAAAATAATATTTTTTCCCTTAAAATTATGAATCCTTCTTGAACAAGTTAGACTAACAAAACAAATAACATAAAAGCCAAGAAAAATATAAATAAAAACTATTCTTTTTTAATAATAATAATAGCATGTGTAGATAGAATAAATAATCTTAAATAAATTATTTCATTTAAATTGCTGGAATAGGTTATCTTAAAAAGTTTAAAATTTAATTATTCACTAAATAATTGAAATGGAAACAAATAATGCTGATTCTAATTTTAAACCGTGCTAAAATTTATAAATTAAATAAAAAAATAAAGATAATATAACCCAGTCATCACTCGAGCGTCACAAGACTTGACACGTTGTTCAGCTTAGTTTTGCCACGTGGCAATGTGTCATAGAAATAGTACAAACTGCTGGGCTTGTTTGATGTTGGTTATTTGGTGGACAATTTTATTTAGTTTTTTCGATAAACAATTATGTAATAATAAAATAAAATAAATAATTTGATAAATTATTATAATATTTTAATAATATAATATTGTTTAACAAAATCATATTGATGTTGTTACAGGGAAGGCTGTAATAATTTTATTGGATTTAAAAATATATATAAGATGATTTTTTTTTAAAAAGATTAGTTGATTTAATTAATTTAAATTTTATAAAAATAAAATATATTGTAGTATTTTAATTAATATATATGTAATTGAATAGTTAAAAATATATAATATAATATATGAGTTTTTGGTAGAAAAGAAAAATGCAAATAATAAAAGAATGGAAGGGTGTCTAATTTAACTAATTAATTTATTATTATAAAAAAAATTCAATTGAGCTACTTAAAATGTTTATATATATATATATATATATATTAATGGACATCACATCAAAATAAACATAAATTATATTAACTTATTTATTAAAACAATAATAATAATTTAATGTGGATTATTTGATTTAATTAATCATTATTCCTTTAATCAAAATATTCAAATAATCAATAAAATAAAAATATCTCCATCTTTAATTTACTCTATTTATTATATTTGTCATCTCACTTTATGAAAACATAACTTTAAATAAGGTTTGAATAAACATAATTTTTTTAAAAATATTTGGGCAGTGAAGTAAGGTCGGATAGAGAAAAACAAAATCATGTATAAAAATAATAATAATAAATTAAAAAAATTGGTTATCTTCAGGACATTTTTTTTTTTAAATTTATTATTATTTTTTTTAGTATGATTTTTTTTCTCTTGGTGCATAAGTGACACTATATTTCGTTACCTATAATTATTATAATAATTTATATGTAAATATGATTGATATAATTGGTTAAAAAAATAAAATACAAATATAAATACTTTTAAAAATAAATTTTTAATTTTTGAATCCTAAAAGTTCAATTATAAAACATACATGCATCTAACTGTATTCATATAAAATTATATCTAATTTGAATATGACTTTACCTTTTCAAAAAAAGAAGAATTGTCCAAATTTGATTTAATAACATAAAAGAATTCAAATGATTGTGTAAATAAACAAATATATACCCTAAAGTTTCACATAAATCATTTTAATAGAAATGTGTGTCATTTTATTGTTGATTACAAATTAACCATAAAGAAACACATAAATGGGTTAAGGGAATGAGTTTTTGTTGTTGTATAGTATATAAGTTTGATTAAGTTTCCCCAAGATCTCTCATCTTAAATTGTCACTTATAAACTTCACAGAATTATTTGCAATTGTTGATTCTATGGCGAAGGGAAAGATATGTCAATACACGATAACCTAAAGCCATGCCCAAGAGAATCCAAACTTCTTCGAGTCCTCCATCCAAGTTAACCAAGTCAAACGAAGGCGAGCTCTGCAATGGGCGACACCCACCTTTGCTTTCGCATTCATACGGTTGGTCACCAGAATATTGCACCTTTAGTAGAAGCCTAAAACCGTGATACATGAACGATATGTACTTCAACCATCTCATAAATTTCGGTATATGCTGTGTCACAAAAAACAAAAAATTCATTAAAACCGATATATGATTTTGCTTGAGAATTCTTATTCAATTGTGTATACCTGAACGTAGTACCCTCCCGACAACAAGAAGAGCATTAAAACAAAAGAAGCGATCATTCCGCCCCTTTGGATGCTTAGAACTGCTGCACCAAAGAGTTCTCCTGCCCCCTAAATGAAGGTGAGTTTGAATTTCAGTTGACAGTTATTTTGGGAAATGAAAATGACCCTATTTTGGAAACACTTGAACCTTGTTTAATGTAGGTCTTTTCAAATAATCAGATTTTCTTTTAATGTTTAATGAAAAAGTGATTATTTGATAATCCCTTCATCAAGCAATGCCCCTTTTGTGAATATCCCTTGTTTGATGTAGGCTTTTTTTTTCAAATAATCTGAATTTCTTGGAAAACAAAGTAAGGATATTCTAATGGATGATGAAATAAAGTACTATTTGATTAACCCTTCCATATATAAGAACATAAATAAAGTTTAAATTTTGTTTTCCAACTATTGAAAACAATAAGTGTTTTGAAATGGGACAATGTTTGAGATTAGATATTACTTGGCTTGTGATGGCGATGAGTAGGATTGCTGAGAGCGTCGTGAAGAAGCAAGTAGCAGTCCTTGTAAAACCGACCATGAAATACAAAACGGACATGAAAAATGTGGGATAGATTATATGTGCCATCATGTCGCATAACGTGCTGCAAACGTAGTACACGCTTAACCTATACATGTCGGCCTTCCTTTCTTTCACCAGATAGATTTTCTCGAATGGGAAAACATAGACAGCGCCGAATATTGAAGAAGAAGTCCAGAAAATGCAAATGTAGAACATCAAACCAATCTGATCTCTTAGTTGAGCTTCGGTTTCAGTTTGGGAGTTCCACCAAAGAAGGCCAAGCAAAACCGCAACTCCAAGTGCTTGAATCATTCTTAACTTGTCAAAATAATCTTTGCATCTCTCCCTATAAGTTCTCTTCGATACTATCTTGAACTGTTGCCACCAACTCATAGTCCAATCCTTCTTCCTTTGAATTGCAACCTGAAGATCTTCGGGGCTCGTCATGTTCATTTGATTCGCTTTCTCTTTCGGTTCCACCAAGGCTTTGTATTTAGCTTGTAGGTACTGCAATAGAAGAAGCACCATAATTCAAATCCATATAAGAAAAAAGAAAAGATCTTGACTATCAAGAAGATCGAAGATGATATACCTTGATTACGATCTTTTCAAAGTTGGCACTACCCATTGAAGCACGCAAATCATCGGGGATTTGAATGTCGTTTACCTGTCCAGTGGCCATGTCTAGAAAAAACTCAGCCGGGTTCATGGGTATTTCGGGAACAAATCTCAGAGAAGAGAAATATTCTAGAGATTCTCTAGGTTTTCCATAGTAGATTGGATGGCCTTCTGATATTAGAAGAACTTTGTCAAACAAGTGAAACATCCTGCTAGAAGGCTGGTGAATGGTTGTGATTACTGTCCTTCCAGCCTGCACTCTCCAGAAAAAGAAAAAAAGAAAGAAAAAAAACAGTTTTCTTTAACAAATCAATCAACTTCTAGTCTAAGTGCAAATCCTTTTATGATGAATTAGGAATTCATCACTAGATCAAAGCTTGATAAAGAGAAATTGAGACAAAATAAGGAGTCCATTTGATAATTTAGATATGGAGCAATGAACTTATCAGTTTTCTTTCTAAGGTTTCTTTGGGAGTTAGACCACTTTCGTACTCATCTGTTCATTTGATTAACTTACGACAATCTATGGTTTGACTGATCATGAAACTTCTGTTCAAGAAACTCTGTAATTACATAGATGCAGATGAAGAAGAGCTCAACTAGATTGATAAAAATAATGATAAATAAGAGAGGGTAGTGGTGAGAAGAAGAATGCTACAGTTTATGAGTCTAAGTTCCAGAAAGAAACACATAATCTTTGCATCAATGTAAATTATGATGTTCAACACCAAGAGAGTTATATCAATGTTGATCTTAGTACTTACCACTTGTCTTAATTCGTTTTTTTTATCTTCTTTTCAAGTTATGATGATGAATTTTTGTTCTTTGTAGTTTTATTTTGTTGAACTTGTGACAACTCATGTCATGATCTTCATAGGCACTCCAACGCGGTTTAATAAAAAGAGCAATACTTTTTCGAAAAGAAAAAAACTGTGGTTTTGGCGGTGACTGTGGCTACTCAAAAGTTTCACTCTTTTCAAAAAAAACTTCGACTCTAAGTGCAGTAACAAAGGCGTGTAAATTTTAGCTAACTGAATTTGTGTACCTTAGCTACTCCAAGGAGAATCTGAAGAAGTTTATTAGCAGAAGTTGAATCAAGGCCTGAAGTAGGTTCATCCAGCAATAGTAATGAAGGATCAACAAGAATCTCATAACCTATACTTGTTCTTTTTCTTTCTCCCCCAGATATCCCATTAACAAATCCTCCTCCAACCCTTGTATGGCGACAACTGGTTCAAGAAAAAAAACGCTCATTTCATATGAATGATTGTGTCTATTGAATGATAGTGTTTATTCAACAAACCTTTCAAGGCCTAATTCCTTAATAATCATCTCAACTTTTTCATATTTTTGTCTTTGGCTCATACTATTTGGAAGTCTTAAAAATGCAGAGAAGATCAAAGTTTCTTCAACTGTCAATTGAGGAAAGAGCACATCATCTTGAGTCACGAAACCTATCCTGTAATAACCATGATCATGATCATGATCATACCAAAGAGAGCTGCAATCAATTGATCAAAACATAATGGAACATCAAGTAATCAAGTACGTAATTCGTTATTACCTTCTCTTAAGAGCTGGATTATAAGGAATGTCATTATAAGTTATTTTCCCTCTTAAGTTTTCCCGTAATCTACCTCCAATTATCCTCAACAATGTAGTTTTCCCACTACCAGAAGGACCCATCAAAGCAAGAATCTCACCAGGGTTTATACTTCCAGTTATACCCATCAATATCTGCCTAAAATTATCTTGCTCAATGTTTAGTTTCGAAGAAACTTTTGAAGCAACTGCACTAACTGGATTGGAGGCAGTTCTACTAAGCCTCACCCTGTATTCAACATCTTCAAACTATGCAACAGGAAACAGAGAATCAAAATCAAGGGTAGTTTCAGAAATGGGCAAAAACTATTGATTAATCAATTACCTTGAGATATATAGGAAGTGGGCAATCTTTACTTGTATAGGAATTATCATCATCAATGTTGATTTCTGAACTTCTGTTTCTAAGATAAGCTTGAGATATGAACTCAATGTTGTGACCAAAACCATTTGTACCTGAAATTTGGATGGAACCCAATGTAGGTGGAGAAAGGGAGAGGTGATTAATCTCGTCCTCCATGATCTTTGAAGATGATTTAGGGATTGAAGGAAAGACATTGGAAATTGTTGATACTTATAAGTGATTCAGCTAGAATTAACCAATAACCTGCCTATAGAGAGGAGAGAAAAAGAGAGAGAGAGAGAATAAAGCTAATTGTTGAAACACATTATTTATGTGCATACTCGCTATTTAGGAGACTTTTAAACAAACGAAGTTTACATGACTATGATTTTATCTAACTTCTACCCTTCTTTTCTGTTTTTTTGTATCTCCATTAATCTTCTTCTGCAACTTTCTAGGAGGAAGAACAGAAAATGGGTATTGAAGAATGTTAGCTGATAATTTTGATTACTTCCCAAAGTTATATAAGATTGTTAAATAGACCTCTTAAGTTGTTTTTCTTCTCAAATACCTCTATTATAAAAAATGATTATACCCAACAATTTTTGGTTATGAGAGTAGAAAATAACCAAATCTTGAGTAATAATTATTGAGAATCATATGATATATTATTCAAATCATGTTTTATATAAAAAAAAAACTAATTATGCTAAAGTAGAAAACAAAATTATATATATATATATATTTTTTATATCAAATTTACTTTTAACTCAGGACACGCTCGTGCTATCTATATTATTTTAAACACATTCAGAATATTTTATAGTTATGGGTGTATGTTCGGTCTTCGAGTTAATCTTAACTAGACATATTTTTCTCATATTCTGTTTCGAATAGAAGAAGGATGATGTTGATAAATGTACTGGAGTTCAAAATTGGTGTTCTTCTGTCAATATATCTTGGTATTTCATTAGGTGCTACATTACGATCCAAGGTCTCGTGGTATTTCATTAGGTGCTACATTACGATCTAAAGTCTCTTAGAACTCGATTACTACTAAAATAATGTAAATTGTCGAGATGAAAAAGTAAAAAAAATCTCGAAAAGGGTCGGCTAATCCTCATTAAGAGTGTGTTGTCATTTATGCTCACATATATGATGTCGTTATTTATTATCCCCAAGAGTGTGGCAGTGAAAATGGAGAGAATAATGTGTAAATTTCTATTGAGGTCTTATAACTCATCGTTTTGTCATCTAGTTAGTTGAGATAAATGTTTTAAAGATCAAGGAGGTCTAGATATTCGAGATTTTATTTTATTAATAATTATTTTCTATTGAAATGTTGTATTAGATTTACAATGGAGCCGAATAGTCTTTGGACATCGATAATCAGATGTAAGTATGATCATAATTGATTTGGTTGGTTCACCAAAATATTTAATTATCCAGCAGGGTGTAACATTTGGAGATGAATTTATTTTATGTGGAAAATTTTCATGAGCAGTCTAGATTCATTGTGGGATATGGTTATTCGATTAGTTTTTAGGACGACATTTGGTGTAGTGTCAAAATTCTAGTTACGACGTATCATGAGTTTGCTTTCATTGCTATATGTAGAAATGTCATAGTTGAGGACATGTTTGATCCTTAGTCTAGTGGTTTCGCTATCCAAATTGAATATAAAAAGAGATTAAACATTGTTGAGATTTTGTCCACAATAGAGTTTTATTTTTAGTAGGACGCAATCAAGTGTCCCCGTTTGAACAAAACGTTATGTGTTGGCAAGATATGGATAGTTTTCGTGTGGGGGCATTGCTACAAGTTGTTCGCTAAGATTATTCCATATAACTTTTATCGGGAAAAACTTTAGAAGTTAAAGATCATCAAATATCTCGTTCTTTGGATATAGTGTTATTTATGGTAGAATTCTTACGAATGATATGTGAATAAAAAAATGTTATATTATAGCTAGTTGTAGTCACAAAGAGGTTAAATCTGCAACTCACTTACTTTTTTTGCATTGTCGAGGGGTAATTAGTATTTAGAGTCTTTTGTGGAGTATTAATGGGATTCATTAGGTGATGCACGAGTCTTTGGGTAGTTGCTGGTAAATTTGGATTGTTGCGACTGATATAGAAGACATACATATTTGGGTTACCATTTTTTGTAGACTATCTAATTTGAGAGAAATTGTAGAACTTTCAATGATTATAATCGTCCGATGCTAATGTTATTATTATGACAATTTATGATATTCATTGAGGAAAACTAGTAGAGTATGTCGGGGAGTTAATCGTTCTTCTCGAGGATTTACGAGCTCAACAAATTATTGAGTACATATTTTTCTTATTTTTTTCTTTTCATGTCATAATTTGTCGTTGTGCTTAAACAATATTTTTTTTTTCATTTTTAATACACGTAAACTTTTTTTAAAAGGAAGAAGAAGAGAATAGAAGAATTAATTGTTTTGCTAACACATTTGTGGCGTTAGTTTTTTAGAACGATTTTTTCTTAGTTTAACCGGTAGTTGACCGGGAATTGAGCGATGATCTATTTTTCTGTTTTGACTCTGTTTCGAACACCAATAAACACAATTAAATATATAACCTAATCAATATAATTAATTTTTATAAGATTTTAAATTTATTATTTAGGTTTTATAAAAAAAAATGTTTTGCTAAAACATATTAAACACGTTACAATTATAATTAGTCAGGATAGTTTTTTAATCGAATTGTACTATTTCCGCATATTATTTTTTAATTTAACCGGTAGTTGGTAGTTGATCGGGGATGAGGAGATGATTTGTTTCTCCGTCCCTATTAGGGTTGTAAATGAGTCGAGCCGAGCTCGAACTAGTCCTAGCTCGAGTTCGGCTCAACTCGTTTTTTATTGGCTCGATCAAATAACCATATGCTCGAGTTCGGCTCGAATTTAAATATATTTATATATTAATTTCTTATATTAAAAAAAAATAATGGAAGTCGAGAGTCCATTCATCGAACCGTACAACTCTTCGCATATATTTTTTTTTTGTTTTACGCCCCGTAACTCTTCCTCAACTAGGACTTGGTTCATGTAAGAATGTACGTATTGGTTCGCGTAAGAATACACGTAGAATACTTAAGGGAGTTATTCATGTTCAAACAAGTTTGAGAAGAATACTTTCAAATCGTATATTGTATTTGAGATGAACTAGAAAATATATTAGACTCTATTATGTTTATTATGAAAAATAAAACACTTTATAATGAAATCAAATAATTTTATATTATAAAATATAATACATTGAGATTATATATATTAAATAATATTTTACAATATAATTATATTATGATTTGATTTTCAAAAATTATGTTTCTATAATTACATAATTAAATTAATATCAAATTTATTTATATTTTCTCATAAATATTATATAACATATATTTTTAATTTATAAGTATAAATTTAGGAGGCCTATATGCTCAAAATAATCCATAAATAGTCTTGTGAGTATGTTTCAAAATTTTATTAAAAAATAAAATATAATAAATAAAATTTATATAATTAGGCTCGAAAAAGCTCGACGACCCATCAAGCAAGTCTTACCTAAACTCGAATCCGGCTCGAATCTTAAATGAACTAGCTCGAGCTCGGCTTGAATTCGATTTTGACCGAACTCGAATCGAGCTTTGACCGAGCCACTCACGAGCAGCTCGGCTCATTTACATCCCTAGTCCATATCATGTCTGAAACACTAATAAACACAATTAAATATATAAAATTACATATATAATTATTTCTTGTTCATAATTTAAATTATTTTAATATAACTATTTGTTATTCATAATTGATAGGATTTGAAGTTTATTATTTTATTATAGCGTAAATTTTTGATATATTATATAAAAATATTCTTATATATAATTTTCTCATAGAAAAGGTTTATTTCTTAAAGATTAATATTGTATAAATTGTGTCCTACAGATATTTCTCAAAACCAATTTATTAATTTAAGAAATTATAGAAATCTTAGTTGGATATCATAATTTATCATTGAATTAAAAAAAAATATTCATTTAAATTAAATACATTTAACAATTAATATTTAATATTATTTTGATTAATTTATAATAAAAAAAAAACTAAAATTACATGTCTTATTAAATAACTCCTTAATATAGAATAAACATACAATTTACCCTGAAAGTAATTGTAAAATAGTCCAAAGTTAGTTTAGCCTAATGATAGTTCCAAAAATAATAGCCACAAAAATGTGAGCCTTATATAGATGACCATTTTAAGAATAAAAAAAATGTAAAATAATATTTAAGTAATTTTTAAATTGTTTTATTAAATCAATCTAGTAGTCAAGTAATTCAAATCCACATACTTTCTTATTTTACTTTTTTTTAAAAATTTTAACTAATTTTACACTTAAAAATCAATATTATTACTATTATTTTTATTTCTGGAATTAGACTAATATTTATGATTTTTTTTTTTTTTAATTTTCAATAGAGTAATTGACAAACAAGTGTTTTGATTCAACAAGTTGAAAGTGAGACTCATCGTTGAAGGTGAGACCCATCGTAATTTGACCCGATTAATTTACTCCGGATAAAGCACTAAGAATTTACATCGACAATAATAAAAGAAAAAAGGCGAAAACTTCTTATTTAAACATAGGTTCAAGAATGGGTCGTCTTAACATGGAATGTTTATCAAAATTAATATATATATATATATATATATTAACAAAAATATAAATGAAATCCAATTTGAACTTTCAGCCATCATTGATGCACACAATAATAATCAATATAAACTTTAATTCAACAGAAATGAAATAAGTCTGAAATCACACACCATAAAAGAAACAACTTTGGAGTAGATCACTCCCTATACACATGAGGTGTTGCCTATAATAGACAACCCCACTATTTCAAAGACAATAACAAATATATAAATTATTCCATAGGACCCCAATCTTTCATGACATGATCAAATTTCCCACCTATCTTTTCAAGATATACATTTAATTATCATCTACCCAATAGGTGGGCAGCCCTCCACTTGTATCACCGGCGACAATGCGCACTTGGCCACATTACAATGATCACTAAAATCCAAACCCCACCATTCAGGGCCGTTGATATCATTATCTTGAAGAGCAAAGTAGAGAAACACTCCCATAAACGCGACTCCAGCGTCAAGTGCAGCCGACAAAATATAGTTATTCCTAGCCCACCATTGCTTATACTTGTTGTAAATATAGTAGTTAAAGAAGAGTCCTACCACCGTCCACGACGTGTAGTTAATCGACCTAGCCGGTGGCATAGCCGATGTCGCCGTCAATATAAGTGGCACGTGAATTTGTTTGATCCATTTCTTGTTAGGAAACTTCTTGGCAAGATACCAAACCGGAATAGGTGCTAGAAATCCGATGAGAAAGAACCAATTCAAACTCCCGTAGACACCTGCCCGAGTGAACATCCGACCAGGTCCAACTACTCCCCATATGATGGACGCGTTGTAGAAAACCTCGTCGCCCGGGCAAGTCCATGGACTACCATCGGGTAAGAGATCGGTGTTGCAAATGTTTTCGATGGAGGTGAGGAGGTACCATGCGGTGGAGAAATGAATCGTTGAGGCTAGCAAGGTGCCCACGGTTTGGACTATGAACATTGATCGGGGTGGAATTTTCATGTAGTGACCGAGTTTGAAGTCCGAAAGGAAATAGATGGCTTGTGTCATGCTAATATAACCGTAAGTTTTGAATGTCACGTTTGCTAATGGTCTTCCCGGGTACATGAATCCAATTACTAGCTCGGTTATAACGTTAAGTCCTGGTTGCTGCCCGAATAAGAAACAAATACATGCATCTTCAAAGTTAGCTAGGGTGCATGAATTAATGCATGGAAATAGGTCTACAAATTAAGTTTAGGGTATTTTAATAGTACTTTTGATGAAATGATCCATAATATAGTACCTGGTTTGTGGTTGCTGTGATGATTCCAATGGGTAAAGTGAAGAATAAAGCCATGGCACAAGCCAAAAGAATTCCCCACCATGGAAGTTGAAGTTGCTTGCCAAAACCCTCGCACGAAAGTATCGAAAGAGCCAACATGGCTACGAGAATAATGTAAAACCACCAGTTTGGGACCGGTTCATAGTTCCTCTTCATTAACCTCGTATGAACATCCCCAACCTCTTCCTTCAACGACGCAGCCGTCGCTTTCCACATCCGAAAAATCTCCCTGCCACAAAAAAAAAAATATGAAATTTGTTATGACCACAAATCTACATAAATTCCGAAATGAATAAAACAAAAACAAAAACTTACTTTCCATGGTTGAGCCAAACATAGGAGAGGACGGCGGGCAAACTAGCAAAACTCAAACCATAGGCGAATGCAAAGAATATGGAAAGATAAATCTTGCTATAACCGTCGTACTCAGGTATATCGAGCGTGAAAGTTTGCTTATTCAATATTCTCGAAATATTATATATATGCCCCTCGTGATCGTATGTTTTGGAAGAGTAAATTGGGAAACGCTTTGCATCATAGGAATTTGTGTAGTAAGCGATGGGATTTATAATATAAACAAATAGGACGAATCCGAACATGGTATTGATTATGGCGAAAGAAGGATAGGCAAGTGGACTGCCCAAGAAACCGGCGACCGTCGACCAATCCAAGGTGAAAGCGCCGATTCCTAAACCTTTTAGACCGGAACCAATCTGTTGTGGTATGATCTTGTCTTTCCAAATAAAACATGCGAACGAGATTGACGAAATTGATGGGAAAAGGTAGCCCGGTATAAGGTAGTATGCAAAACTTGCTATGAACATCACTAAGAAGAATTGTAACCTTGTTAGGGTACCCTTTATTCTACCCTCTTTCTCATGCAATGCCCTGAAATTATAAAAAAAACAATTATTCATATTTCACCTTATAACCAAATGAATTCAATAGAATTATATTTGTAGTTTACATTACATAAAGATTTATTAAAGTTACTACAAAGTTTTATTAAAATTACTGTTACAATCATATTTAAAATTGTCAAACAAAAATAAAATAATTTTTGACATTTTGTATGAAAATTGTTATTTTAGATAACATTTTTTTACTATTCTTTTGTTTCAAGCTGTCAAAACATCTTAATTACCAAAATTTTTAGTAAAATTGAACTCAAAATTTGATCTTGTAATACCATTATTTAAAAAAAAAATATTCTTAATATGACTTGTTTTAATATAAAAATGGATACCCAATTGGAAAAGAATACCAAAATTCATGAAAAAAAAGTATTACCTGAAGAGAGAAACTTGAACCAGATTTGCAGGCCACCACATGTAAGGAGAATCAACAAGAATTCTTCTAAAAACACCAGCCCATCCATATCCAAGCATCTATAATTTATTATATATATATATAAATATTTAATTTAAATTAAATAAATAAAATAAATAATTAGTTACCTGAGTAGTTTGAGCAAGAAGAAATGCAGCGAAAGGATTAATTTGCCTCTTATAAAAAGCTTTAACAATAGCAATTATATTAACAGCATAAACACCACTAGAACCAGCTCCAGCAAGAATAGTGATAAGCACATGTTCTTTTAAGGTAAAAGGACCAGGATTCAATGAAAACGACCAATTTGTTAACGGAACTTTTAACTTTGTTGTCGGAAGTTTAGCCGCCATTAATCGTCCCAACGGTAATGTTATGATTTGGGCTGAGACCGTTGAGATTGATAATGTGTTTTGTCTGAACTCGAAGAATTGATTCACAAATGCAAGCATTGCTAAAGATATTAAACCTAGAAACCATGTTCGGAATGTTAAAGCTGGTTCGGTTGGATCGTCGGTTATCGGCACGGTTAACCGGACTTCCTCAATCGGAGAGTTGTCGGTAAAGTCTTCTTCATCTCCTACTCCTACTCCTACTCCTTCATTATACAACAAAAATAAAAACTCAATTTTCATTCAAAACTACAACAAATGAAGGGTATATAGTAAAACCTTGTTCGGTTTTGGATTTTTCAAATAATCTTGACATAATCAAATAATATTTAGGACTTAGTTTTTTGAAAAACTAATATTTTAAAGTTTGTTTATCATTCTACCATTTTAAATAGATTAGAGAGAAAATGTTAAATTAATAGTATTAGAACGATGGGACTAGACAAGTAATTGAGAAATTATTGAGTTTTTGATAAAAAAAAAAAAAAAAAAATCTTAAAAAACACAACATAAAATAGAGGTCTTATGACTAAAAAAACTTTCTTTTCTCAAAATTAATTTAAATTTATAGATTATTTAAAATAAAATATTAATTAAGATGGTATAAATCTCTCATTTATATTACATTACCTATTTCAAAAATATATTATCAAGATCTTCAAGATAAGTGAAAGAAATTAGTCATATTTAATAAAGTTTTACTTTAATTTTATATATAGTTAATTAGAGATAAATAATAATGAAATTTGTATATATCTATTATCCCAACATAAATTTTAATATTTTATAAGAAAATTATGTTTAATTTTTTTTTAACGTAAAAAAACTATCATTAATCTTAAAATCATAACATTTATTTAACTTAAAAACGTTATAAATGAAAATTAAATTAAGTTGAATATAAATTTTAATATATCAAACTTTTATATTTCATAAAAACATTTTTTTTTTAAATGACTCCAATGTGAAAACACCAATTTCTTTAAAGAATATTCATCTGACTCCCAACTCTAATTTGGGCATTGCCATCATCATCTTCATGATCATGATCATCATCCAAGAAATATGGATTGAAGAAAAGAGAAACCCTAATCTTGTTTACAGATTTAGTATATATATATATATAGAGAGAGAGAAATACCAGAAATTTGAAAGCTTGAATGATTCTTCTTCTCTTCTGGATCCTCTTTGATATGAGCCATGAATCTTCTTCTTCTTCCTTTCTCTAGAGAGAGAAAGCTTTGGAAGATTATATATGAAGTAATCTGAAAAGAATGCACGAATATAAGTTTATATAGTAGATAAACAAATTAAGAAGATGAATCTAGACGAATAATGACCCTCTTACGTACTTATAACCACAAACAAACAGATCCTTATAATCCTTCAATATTCTCAATGAATCTTCGGTTTTAAACTGATTCCATTTTGATTAATTCATGGAATTCTAAATTATTTAATATTTTCTAAATTTTAATTCAATTATAAAGTATTTATAACATATGTAGGGTCAATATAGTATGTAGAAAACAGCTAATCTTAATTAATTAATTACCCTTTTTAGATTATTCATTTAATTGGACGGTTAATATTCAATTTACAATTCATGAAAACAGTAATTAATTAATTCATTTACTATCTTTTTCATTTTCCAGATTCTTTACCAGATTTACCTTTCTTTTCCCATTTATTCATATTTGTACAATATTTGGTAGTGTAAATGGTAAAAAAATAAATTTAATTAATTGTAAATAACCATTTAGATTTTAGACCCCGGATCAAATTAGTTTTTTTCCCTTAAATAATCCATTTTTTTAAAATATAAACTAATTTATTTCTGTCATCTATAAAATAAAATGAAGAGTCAACCATTATAATAGACAAGGAAAGAATTAAGAAATATCATTTAAAATAATTATTGAGTTTATCTATATACAAAAATAGATATCAAAGCTTTATAATAATTTACTCTTTTATTTACCTTTTTGTATATTAAAAAAATGAAACGGAAAGAAACTTATTTGACTGAAAGAAAAAAAAAGAAAATTTGATAATTTTAATTGGTTTAGTATTTTTCGGTGAACTGTTTTTTAATAATGTATTAAAAAACAGGTTCATCATTGTTATTATTATTCATATTAAACAATCTATGAAAAATAATGTAAATATTTACGAAAGAAACTTATTTGACTTTAAGAAAAAAAAATAAAGTAAATTTGATAATTGTAACTGATTTACTATTTTTCGGTGAACTGATTTTTAATAATGTATTAAAAAACAGGTTCATTTATTATTCTTATTAAACCATCTCTAAAAAATAATTTAAATATTTACGAAAGAAACTTATTTGACTTTAAGAAAAAAAATTAAATTTTTTTTGATGAATTATTTTTAATAATGGATTAAAAAACAGGTTCATCATTGTTATGATTATTCTTATTAAACCATCTATGAAAAATAATGTAAATACTTTAGGAAAGAAACTTATTTGACTTTAAGAAGAAAAAAAAGTAAATTTGATAATTTTAACTGGTTTACTATCTGTCCGTGCAATAATTTTTAATAATGTATTGAAAAACAGGTTATCATTGTTATTATTCTTCTTATTAAACAATTTATGAAAAATAATATAAATACTTTATGAAAGAAACTTATTTGACTTGAAGAAAAAAATAAAATAAATTTAGTAATTTTAACTGGTTTACTACTTTTCGGAGCACTAATTTTTAATAATAGATTAAAAAACAGGTTCATCATTGTTATTATTATTCTTATTAAACAATTTGTGAAAAATAATGTAAATACTTTACTAAAGAACTTATTTGACTTAACAAAAAAAATAAAGTAAATTTAGTAATTTAAAAAAAAACTAGTTTACTATTTTTAGATACAATTAATCTCTAATAATGTATTGAAAAACAGGTTCACATTGTTATTATTATTCTTATTAAAGAATCTATGAAAAATAATGGAAATATTCATGTAACTTAATAATTAAGTCCATATTGAAGTGTTTGTATTTTAATATATAATATATATATTATAAAATTAATCAACTATACCAAATACAAACGGTAAAATTAAAAGTTATATTAATAAAAAATACAGTGGCCGGCTAATAATAAATCTAATCGAAATGGTAATATTGACCTAAAATTTACCATATATTTAATTTTAAACTTACATAGTTTTAATATATAAAGAGTTAAAAATATATAGGTAAATACCGGGTTTGAAAAATGCGGTCACCATTTATATTAATTATAAATACGAAAATAATATTTTACCTAAATATAATTTATTGTAATTAAATTAATTTGTACTATAAATAATTTAATATATTAAATGTTTGTTTTAATTCATAATATCCTTAGTTTATTATGCACTAAAACATATAAAATATCAATATACATAGTAACTAACATGTATCTCGTGCATTTGTACGAATAATAATATAAAAATCGTGAAAAAAATATTACGGTAAAATTTTTATGGGCGGGTCAACCCACAATCCGACCCAAGTATCCATTTACTCTCACATATATCCAAATTAACCACAACTCTCGATTCGGCAATCCGAACACTTTAAAAATTAAGTATCATTATATATATATATATATATATATATATATATATATATATTAGTTAGTTAAAAAGTTGAATTTATATTGTTAAAATGTCACGCGTTTATCAAATTTTGGGTTGAATTTAAAATATAAAGTATTATTAGTCTAGTTGGTTAAAATGTTGTACTTGTTTTGTTAGGTTGCAAGTTCGAACAATACCTATAGAATTTTTAATTTTATTTTTAACCATTTTAAGTTTATGGGCGGGTCAACCTACAATCCGACCCAAATATTTATTTACTCTCATATATATCCAAATTAACCACAACTCTCGACCTGACAATCCGAATACTTTAAAAATTAAGCATCATTATATATATATATATATATATATATATATATATATATATATATATATATATATATATATTAGTTAGTTAAAAAGTTGAACTTATATTATTAAAATGTCACGCGTTTATCAAAATTTGGGTTGAATTTAAAATATAAAGTGTTATTAGCCTAGTTGGTTAAAAGGTTGTATTCTTTTGTTAGGTTGTAAGTTCGAATCATACGTATAGTATTTTTAATTTTATTTTTAACCATTTTAAGTTTATGGGCGGGTCAACCCACAATCCGACCCAAGTATCCATTTACTCTCACATATATCCAAATTAACCACAGCTCTCGACCTGGCAATCCGGACACTTTAAAAATTAAGCATTATTATATATAGATTAGTTAGTTAAAAAGTTGAACTTATATTGTTAAAATGTCACGCGTTTATCAAATTTTGGGCTGAATTTAAAATATAAAGTGTTATTAGCCTAGTTGGTTAAAAGGTTGTGCTTGTTTTTGTTAGGTTGCAAGTTTGAACCATATCTATAGCATTTTTAATTTTATTTTTAACCGTTTTAAGTTTATGGGCGGGTCAACCCACAATCCGACCCAAGTATCCATTTACTCTCACATAAAAAGTTAAACTTATATTGTTAAAATGTCACGCGTTTATCAAATATTTGGTTGAATTTAAAATATAAAGTGTTATTAGTCTAGTTGGTTAAAAGGTTGTACTTGTTTTGTTAGGTTGCAAGTTCGAACCATACGTATATTCAAATTAACCACAGCTCTCGACCTGACAATCCATGACAATCCAGACACTTTAAAAATTAAGCATCATTATATATATATATATATATATATATAAATACCTGTGGGATTCTAAATATAAGTTCTAAGAACATACAAATATCATTTATGTCTCTATTCTTTGTTAAATAATAAAAAAAATTAAAATAAAAGATTAATAACTGAAAATGAATAATTTACTATATGACTAATAATTACTTATTTCATTTAATAAATCAATAATTAAAAAATATTTTTTATTTTATTTACATAATCAAAATCTAGTTGTCAAAAAGTTTTTTTTTTTCAAATTACATAAATATTATTCAAATAACTCAACAAAAATCTATAATTTAAAATAAATAAAAGGTATTTATTAATATAATTTATCACTTAATTAAATAATCAATTACTTCTTTAAATTTATCCATTTAATAAGGACTTAAAATCATTTAATTTTTGTAGTCAGCTTAAATGAATAAAAATAAAAATAATTAGTTTAATTTGATAAATTATGAATACTTAACTCAATATATAATTATACAAAATTATACCGAAATGAAAGCGATAATCAATTGACCATGATTATTGAGTGTGATTATATTTCTCATTAATTAAAAAAAACAATTATATAAACTTATGAACATATCTTTAACTTTTAAAAATGAATTAAATTAAGTTATTATAAAAAAAATACATTTTAAATATTTTTTCTACATTAATCGTCATTTTATCAAATTAATTTACATATTAATTACTTCAAATTTATATATTTCTATTTAATTTTTAAACACTTATTTAATTTGATATTTAACAATTAATTTTATCAAATACTCTGTACAATTTTCTTACAAAAATATTGTTTTAAATAATTCACTATCTAATCAATTTAAACTATCAATTAAATAAAATATATATTTTTTTTTATATTTATTATACTATATATATATATATATATATATATATATATATATATATATATATATATATATATATATATAAACATAATAAAAGTAAGGATATATAAAATGATCATTTAACTATAAAAAATTGTTTTCTTAACATTACATCAATTGACTTAATTATATTCAAATAATTCTTATCAAATACGTCTATAATATTAAATACCAAATTATAAAGTTAAGAGAAATTTAAAGAGACATCTCAAAAGTCAGTCAACCTTATGGTCCATATCCCCACTTTATTTTGGAAAATTGGATGAAATGACCCTTAATATCAGCTAATTTGACTATTTGGTCAGCGCATAAAATAAATGCGTTGATGACACATTTTTTTGGGACGAAAATGCCCCCGTTACGAGACGCAACCAAATGCCGTATAAATTTATTTATTTTTTCTTGAAAAGAAAAATCGTCTCGCGAGTGTCGGTTGCGTCTCGCGACATGGGCAAAATCGTCCAAAAAAAAATGTGTCACCAACCCTTTATATTTTAAGCGTAGGTCAAAAAGTCAAACAAGTGAATCATATGATTTCGTCAAATTTCCCTTTTATTTTCCTTCTTTTATATATATATTTTCATAAAGATGTGAACCCACCTGAATTTATTTATTTGTTTATCCTTTATCTATATCTAGAAGGTTAACACTATCATTAAATTTATAAATAAGATAAAATAATAACTAAGTAAGATTATTTTTATTAATTATATATATATATATTATTAATAATAATATCTTTTAATATCTTTTTATGACAAGACAATCAGACCCCACTAATTTGAATTATCTAACAAACTCAAATCAGTTCTGGAGACTTAGGAGGCTCATTCATAATTATTCATGAAGACTATTAAAAAAAATATTTATTTTCTTTGTTTGATTGACTTATTAATGGATGACTCAATACAATTATATTTTATTGCTCATTTGTTTATCATTCCTTTTCATAGCTCCAACTTGTACTCTTGATAATACAATTATATTTTAATAGATCTATTTATAACTTATACTGTATATATTATTATTTACATTCTATTATTTCATATGTTTCTTATCTAATCTTTACATCTTCGTCTTCGTCTATTATACATGAGAATTAATATATTTACTGAATTGAAGAACAACACACCCATTAATCGGCGTAATATTTAACTCTTCTTTATTATCTTAATAAATTTTCTTTTACTTTTATTTGCTGTTGGAAAAACAAATAAACTCATATATCATATAGTCCCTTCGATCTTGATTTTTTGAGTCAAACAAGCTTCGGAGACCACCACGAAAATACCTTATGTAATTTTTATTATATTAACATATTAAAATTGTGAGAAAGAGTTAATCTAAATATGCAAAATTTATTTTAGATTTTTATTTTATCATTGGTAAAAAAAATTGATCCCTTATGATAAGTATAAATATTGAGGATTAGAATAAGAGCATAATATTCCATATGAAATACAAATAATCTCTATTATGTTCTTTCTTCATTCAAAATCTCACCAAAGTGAAAGGAATTAAGATAAATAATGGTAATTAGAGAGGTTAAATGATTAAGTTAGTATAAGTATATACTGTAATATGATCTTTCCAAATAAAAAATTAGTTTTTAAGGGTATTTGCTATAAGATTTTTTTTATAAATAAAATTACAATCACACTTTTTATAATTATCAAAAAAAAAAAAGGATTTATTTTTTCATTTTGGTATATTTGCATTTGGTACGAAGTTTTGTAATTGAAACTTTATTTGAAAATATTTTTATCAATTTTTTATATTATATAACATTTTTATTTTAAAATTTAAGTAATTTAAAATATTTATTTAATTTTTTAAATGTTTATTTATATTAAAATAATGACGAGCAATCATTTAGACGTAAAAAAACATAATATTTGAAAGAAAAAAAAATTCACAATACGAAGAAAAAACACGTTAATCAAACTTATACAACTATTTTCTGACAAAATTATTTACTTTTCTATTAAAATAATTTTTTTAATATCAAATAAAAATTAATTTTATGGACGAAAATACATAATTTTTATCTCACATTTCAGATTTTCAGTTAGATTATTTACTACGTTCAATAATATATATTATATATAGTATTATCAAATTATTTTAATCTAACATATTTTTTATTTTGTTTGAACATCTTTATTAATAAATTTTCACTCCTTTTTTTAATAACAAATTTTATTTGATATTCATGTATTATTAAATATTTTTATGTTGATTCTTTCCTTTAGAGTTAAATAACTTTTGTAATATTCATATTGGTGTCTACAATTAATATTATAATAATCATTTATAAATATTAAAATATATATTATAAACAATTAATTTTTATTAAAATTTGTAATTTTAAAAAATATATATATTAAACCAATCAACTATTCTTTTTATTTTTTAATACCAAACAAATATTTTTACGAAAAGATAATTAAGAATACACTTTATAATAATTATAAAATAAATATATTTTATATATTAAAAAAATAAGTAGAAAATTAAAAAAATAATAAAAAGAAAGACAGAATAAAATAAATCAATAAAATAGGATAGTATTTTAGTACTTATAATATATAATAATTATTTTTATTAGATATAAAAATATTTGATTTAAAGTGTAGATAAAATTGATAATTTTTGTGATTTTTTTTTGTCAAACATATATGTATTATTTTTTGGAAATGAAAATTTGATACCAAATTAGTGCACAATGTTAGAATACTTTTAAATAAACTTAAATTATTAATTGGTACAGTCCAAATCTTCGAAGAAAAAGTTACATATTAAGAATATTAAAATGGCCCTACAACCCTAACGTTCAACTTAAAATGAGCTTATTAGTAAATTTTAAAAATAAAATTACAAATACTTTAAGAAAAGTTAAATAAACTTTAATGCTTGCTAGAATATTATGAAAAAAAGTTAGACAGTATTATGATATGGGTCTAGAACCGACCATTTTTTTTCTTAGCACAGAACTTAAAACAATTAAATTTTAAAAATAAAATTACAAATATGGTAAAATTTTAATTTTAATTAATTTTAAATAATATTGTCACTTTAGTCTTGTACTATTAAATATAAATTAATAATAAATATAAATTAATAATTAAATGTGGACAATTTCCTAAATACAATTTTTTATAAGCTTTGCCAGTGGATATGAATATATAAAATTCTGCAAAATTATAAAATTATTCCAGAATAAATGGGCAATAATTAGGAGAGGTGCGTTAAAGACACCAACGACGACGAGCAGAAGCAAGGAGCTCAGAATCGAATGAAGCAATTTATCGATCGTGTTTTGAGAGATTGGATTTATTTAAAATTGCAGTTCTAACCTGTCCAAGCTCTTGGAGAAAATAAGCTGAAAATGGGACTAACACTTGCCTTATTATATATATAATAAATTGATTTACCATTAAATACTACTATAACAATTTTTATTTAAAATGGCAGTTTTTGGGATCCAATACTCAATATGTAAAAAAAATTACATCCTCTAAATCTGGATACAAATCAACATTAATAAACATTTGAACTACAAAAGAGAGTTGATTTTATATGTTGATTTGTATCCAGATGCCATTTTAAAGGGCATTTTAGTACAAAAATAATAATCTTATATATGTTATCTTCAAATTTCAAAGGGGAGAATAATCTCATGTTGCCATGTAATAATTGAATGATCACTATTAAGGTAATTATAATTTCATCCTTAGTAAGGCTAGTTAAGGTAACTGATAAGATCTTTTCTCAAGAGGTACAAAAACTTAACAACATGTACACTTTTAAGAACATGCAGAAAAAATATATATATACACAAACAAGGAAATTACTAAGAGCAGTTGTTTCAGTAACGACGATATAAATCTACCTCTTGAGTTCTGTCAAATATATAGATCTTAAAAACCATTTTTTGTAGACCACATAAAAATTATTGTTGGCTAATCGAAAAACAGTAGATTTAATCTCGTTGAAAATATTAGCTTACAGATGAATATGGATCAATACCCGGTGTTGCTAATTGGCATCATAGTTAATTGGTAAAGTAGAATGGATTGAGTTGATGACTCTAGAATCTGAGAACCAAAACAAATAAAATTAAGAAGCATGGGAGGTTAGCAGATATCAACATGTATTAATTATATCCATAAATAGGTAAACTAACCTTTCAATTCATCTTGCATCCAATCTTGAGCACACATCAAGGCCTGCAATGTATCTGATCTGAGTGAGCTTCGATTATGGTCAAGAACCCTCTCCCCTGTGCAAAACATGAAATCTTGTGCAACTTTTGACATGGGGATTCCTAAAATGTTGCGTGCCATCATCGATAGAATGGGATATCTGGGCGTTTGAACTTTCCACCAATTCAGAATGTTAAAATCCATGTTAAGAGGAAAAAGAGGTTCTTCTAAATATTTCTCCAAGTCTGATTTCAGGTTCTGGCTCTGTGAAGTTTCATGGAGGAACTTGTCAAACCCTATCAGCCTATCTCTAGATTCCACGCCATTGGGTCCCATTTGACAGGCCAATCCTGGGCCATGAGAATCTAAAGGAGAGCATATAGCATGACCGTTATATAGTGCCTTAATAGAGTTGGAGACATCACTGATGCATTCCGATGCATTGCCTTGGTAAAACTGTCGGTAATAGAATTCCACCAGTTTCATCTTAAACCGAGGATCCAAGATAGCTGCAATGGCCATAGGCAGGCTGCATTTCTTCCAGTAGTCATCAAATTTGGATTTCATCTTTGTTGCTAAAGAACTTACACAATCATCTGGATTCTGGCACCATTCTTTCAAACGCAAATGGACATCGCAAATCTCAGGAAAATATAAGTTTGCAGTTGGAGATTTGTTTCCCGCAAAATTGTTGCAGACTTCAACAAAGAGCTTCAAGAAGCCTGTAATTACACCTGCTCTACCCCATTCTACATCTGACGGGCACATTGAATAGTTGGAGTCACTTTCTCGTAGTAGAGAAAAAACATCTTTGAATTCCACAGCAATCTCAAGCATAATATAAGTGGAATTCCATCTTAGTGGATTATCAATGCATAAGCACTTCTGACTATTGGCTCCTAAAGCTTGAACCAACTCACTGAATTTTTCCTGTGTTGTTTGTGAACTCCTGACATAATGTATGCTTTCACGAATCTTACGGGTTATGTCATCTAAACCTTCCAAGGCATCTTGAACCATTAATTTGATAATGTTTGCAGTACAACGTATATCAAATAGATGGCCTTCACACAAAAGAAACCTATTTTGACAGAACCGTTCTCTAATTTGGTTGACAACGTTATTGCTTGTAGAATCCATGTCAAATGTCATTGAGAACAATTTGCGATCTATATCCCAACTCATAAGACTGTTCATTACATTTTCAGCAAGTGTTTCCTCAGTATGCGAAGGATCAACCGGTATAAAATCCAGTAATTTCCTCTTCAACTGCCAATCATAATCTATGAAGTGTGCTATCAGAGACAAGTAATCTGAATCTTTAGTAGACCACATATCAGCACTGATACTAATCTTACTTCCCAGTTTATCCAACATTTCATAAACCTTTTGTCTTTCTTTATGATAGATCTCATTACAGTCAGCTTCAATTGAATTGACTGTCACTAGCTCGAACAAAGGTTGAAGGTTCCTAACAAAACGTTTAAATTCCACATGCTCTACCATAGCCAAAGGATAGCCATGTAAAATAATCATGTGAGCTAGATCAAATCGGCTCCTCTTATTGTCAAAATTGTAGCCAATACTAGAAGCGCTATCAATTGCATGCTCTACTTCATATGTACTCTGTGCAATATTAAGCAAATCATTATTTCTCTGCTCTCGACCAGAAGGAACGCTTATTAACGCCATAGCTCCATCATTTTTCTTTCCTTTTGTTGTTAACAGCTGAGATATATCGTGGTTTGTTCTTCTACGACATCTGATTAAATGATTCCTCAAATGCGATGTACCACTAGTACTCGAACCACTCAGTTTCTTTTTACAATGCCTACAAATTGCTACATATGTATCATCCCTTCTAACTCTATCAAAATCATTCCACACAACAGATTTCAATCGACTAGAGTTTGCAACCACTACTTCATCTTGTCTCTCCATTGTCTATATTTGGCGATTCAAGTGTTCTTGATCAAGATAGAATTAAAGCAATAGCTGAAGACAAGAAATATATAAATGATTTGTAATCAAAGAGAATGTATCTACTACTACAATGAATAACTAAAGCCAAATTTGCATGTGTTGAACAAGGCTTACATGATGCGAGTGGTCGTCGTAGATTAGGGATGAAGTCGCAGTCGGAACTGGTGCTCGTACCGGAGGGAACGTCGGTAGTCGATTACCGTCGGTCGCCGGTGATCGGTCGCCGGATGGAAGTTATTGATGGTTCGACCGTCGGCGTTCCCAAGAGAGGAAAGAAGAAGACATTGCAGGCTGAAGTGAAACTTGAAAAACCTAGAGAGGTTCAATTGTTAAAAATTGCGGGTTTAAATTTACGGATTCGGGTTTAATTAATGCGGGTCAATTGGTAATAGTTGTGTGAGAGAGATAAAATATAATGAAATTTTCAAAATATTTTTTGAAAATATATTTTATTTGAGATTTCTTTTAATTAATTAATATATATTGAAGTTAAAATTGTTCATTTTAATAACACTTTTAATTTTTAAAATCATATAAAAGGTTTCACAAAATCACTTTTTTTTTATAGATTATATCATATTTAATATGTATATTTTTTTTTAAATATAAAAATGATTTAGTCAAATATAAGTAAGTGAATGTGATAAATTAGGTGAATATATTAAATTAAATAATAAAATTAAATAAAAGTCATGAATAACTACAATAGAGATATTGAAGTGGCACGAACTATTCTTTATTAAGAAATTGTAGATAATAATTTAAATTTATTATCTTCTCTTCATAAAATAAAATAGTTGATCATGTAAATTATATAATTTGTCAAATGATATTTATATAGATATATTATAAATTACTATTAGTCTCACTAAAACCTAGCCCTTGCTGAAGGATTTAAAGTCACTGTGCTTATACATGAAAATTCTGTAGCTCAAAATAAAAAAATCAGACACTAAGACATTAGAACGGAGGCGGTGTTGAATTAATAAAAAAACTAGAACATAGAGTGAATTCGAATAGACGGACCAAGAATTAGGGTTAGGATGGACTTAAAAAAATTTGTGGTGGGTTTAAAAAAATAACGAGAAAATTCTAAATAAAATTAGTGAATAAATGTAAGTTTTACTATTTTTTTAATAATTAAATAAAAAAACATTGAAGTATATTAAAAATTTTAAGAAATTAGCAGGTATAATTAAATTTGAACCGTAAAAAAAAAATTATGGGTAGACTTCAGCCCACCTGAGCCTCTGTATAGTCAAATTTGAACCGTAAAAAAAAATTTCGATAGACTTCAACCCACCCAAACCCCTGCATAAATCCGTCCTTGCTTATGGAGTTATTGAAAAATAAATGACAAATAGGAATGAGAATTCTTCTAATTAAATATAAAAAAAAAAAGTTGATATGAAAATAATTAAGAAGATGTCTTTATTAATATATAGAGGTGTTTGTATTTTTATTTTAGTAATAAACTAATTGGAAAATAAAGAATTATACTATTAAACTCTCCAATTAATAATTGGAAAATAACAAATTGTCAATATGGGAAATATTGTATTATCAATGGTTATAATATATTATATTTATTTTATATACATTAAATTACACATATAAAAATATTAGTATAATAATAATAGGATCACAAAATCTAAATTTTCTAATAGTATTGTATATAACCCTTTATTTATTTATTATATCTTCTTCTTTTTAACTTCTCAATCTATGTTTTTTTATTATTTTTAACTTGTCATCTTCAATTTGAAATTAATTATTGAAACTCTTAAAAAAAATAGTTGTAATAATATACTTAACAACTATAATATGCACATTAAATATGTTAAGTTAACTTAACAATTGTAATTGTAACTCATTGATCATGTTAACTTCTTCATTTCAAAAATAAAATTATATATATTATAACCCGAGAAGTGTCCCATCGCAGCTTAGCACGTGTTTGAACGACACGTGACAATATGGAGGACCCGAGGTAACTCGAGATTCGATGCGTTTCAACCTTGTTTGTGTGACATACATCTTTTTAAAATGAAACATTATTTTAAAAGATTTTGAAATTAACTATGTAAAAATAATTAATTTTATTCAAATTTTAATAATCTGGGGATTTTGTTATAATCAAATGATAATTTGATTTGAAATCCAATTTATATTAATCAAACATAATTAATTTAAGAAAATATTGTTTATTTGAAAACAGAGTCGCCAAATGATTTTAAAAACTCAGTAAAATATACGTGTATAAACGTATTTTACTAAAGTTTCCAAAAGGAGTTTATTTTTTGGTTACGTTCTGAAAAGGGCTTTCGCGCTATATCCTCTACACCCCTTAAAGACATTTTTATGTTTTAAAAGTCTGGTTATCAAATGATTTATTTATAACATATTTCATTTAATTAGTAATTTGGGGGTCCTGAACAATGATAGGTTTAGATTACGTAAGTAATTGTACAAAATTATTTAGAATGGCGTACCTATGATTGCGTTGATAACAGATTAAGTAAAACCTAAAAAATATCAGAAAAAACATTATAATTTAAAAATAAATTCCAAATGGGGTCTTAACCAAAATATTTATTTGGGAAATGTCCCTAAAATTTAAATATCATTTTTTAACCACTCGGGATTATTTAAAAATTGATTGGGGTTTCAAAATTACAAAAATATTTTTGGATTTTGAAAAGTGGAATCAAACAGGCCTTAGGATCGGAGTCCTAGGGCTTGGGTCCGTTTATATCGATCGAGGCTCGGATGGGGTTAGTTTAGACCGAGAGTGGTCTAGATCGGGGCTTGAGACACTCGGTCAAAGGACTAGAGGCTTCGACCATGTGGTTCGGAAAACTCGGTCTCGAACTCAAGTTGCTCGGTCCTAGGTCTAGGAGTTTCGGTCCCAAATTTAGCTTCCTCGGTTGTGGGACTCGGAAGTCTTAGTCTCAAGTTATACCTCTTGGTCCTCGGTTAGAATCCTCAGTCGAATTTCTCGGTTCTTACTCAAGAACACCAGTCCTTGGTCTCGGTTCTAGGTCAATTTTCTTGGTCCTACTTCTCGGTCATCAGTCCTACATGACTCAGTCGTCGATGACCGAGTGCTCTTCATTTGGTATGAAGAATTGCAGGTTTGTATATTTTGATACAGATCATGAAAACATGATCTCTAAGCTACAAACAACTTATATGGATATAGGGATCATAATCCCTAAATCCGATCAATCGAGCTTTACAAGGATCAATTTCTCACCCCGATTTCTAAGGCAAGTTGAGAACTTTTGATTTAGGCCATCTCATGGCCTAATTCTTGTTCCAACAACTTTGAAATGATGTTTATAGTCGAACACAACCAAAACAAGAATATCAATCAAGCTTTGTAATTGATAACTTTTAAAACTAAAATTCAAACTTTTTTTAAAAAAAAATCAGTTGGATCAAACATGATTGGGATGGATGTGATATGATCTAGAAATCATCCTAACATGTTTACAAACATGTTAAGAAACTATTTGAATAAAAAGTTCAAGCTTAAAGCTCAAGAACATGAAATTCGAAATTTCCAGGTTTTCAAATTGATTTTGGGTTTTTACGATTAAGGTCGATTTGATGAAATCTTTTTCGACAAAAACTTAAAAATCATCTTATAATCAATTTCGACTACACAAGCACGAAATTGACCGTGAAACAAGTTCAACCCGATTGAAATTAAAAAAATTAAATTCTTAATCACAATTCGAATTACAACAAGTCTGGAAGCTTACTATTGATTGGAGAACACTCCAATGACTTCAAGGAAGCTTTTCAGAACTCAGGATCGAAGTTGGGATTGCCGGGATGATTTCTTCAAAAATCAGTCGTTGGAGCTTCGTTGGAGATCTTCGTACAGGCTGTGATTGTGGGATTTTCTTGGATGAATTGGAAGAAGAACTCCTACAGACTATTTATACCTGAGCTAAGTCGGTTTCATAGACGAATACAACTTCAATTTCTCTTATAAAATTGCTTCTTCTTCGTTATGTTTTGTCTTCAGCAGCCTAACTAGAATATATGTTTTGAATTCAAAGTTTAGGAGTAATGATGGTGAGGAAGAGACGTGCTCGTGGTTGAAATCTCGAAGGATAAGGATGGAAGATGACATAGATAAGATGAAAAAATGACGTGGTTTTATTTTAAATGAACGCTCGGTTGCATTCCGTTGGCGTTTTGTCGATCGCTAGAGCGTCTAAATTAAGCGTCCCATTAGCTGATCCGTTGTGGACCCAAGCGCGGGCATACTTCGTTATATCCGGATGCGTGAAAGAGTCAGAGGCGTTGGATGATGCCCATGAACTCATCTGTTGGCAACAGATTCTTCTGCAACATTTAGACATAATTTATGTCACACAAGATCAACTATTTATATTTTTAATAAAAATGTTATTTAAAATTGATTTTTTTAATCCTTTCTTGTGTTTTTCTTCACCAAATTAATACAAAAAAAAATCAGAAACATAATAAAAATTATGATCATTATTTAATCATTTTAAGCCATAAATTATATATAATTTATATTTAAAATCATAAATAAATTATTTCAACCCCTTTTTGAGTTTAGTTTAGGTAAAATAAATACAATATTTTAACCTCAAATTATTTTTGGATTTTTAATTAATTGTTCTAATTAGGGTTTAATTATCACAATAATTAACCTAATTTGATCTTAACCTCTCCTTTAGATTATTTTGAATTTAAAAATTCAAAATATTATTTTAATATTATTATAAGTTAGAGTATGCCTAATTTCATGCTTACAGAATGTCCCTCTCAAACCGAGTTTTGATAAAAACAAATTTTGTTTTCAGAAGACGTGGGTTCGAGGTTGAACATCTGAAATTTGTATCCCAACTTATAATAAGGTGGAATGATAGAACCTGGATGACTACAGATGTTGAGATGAATCATAACAATGATTCATAGGTCGGATTGGCACACGATCATTCATTAGTTGAATCTTGTTGGAGATAGACTATCACAATAGTCACATGCATGTTGGGGAGTAGTCTTATCAACTGTAGGTAAGACTTATTTTAAGATACCTATCTACAAATAGGATCCTCCTAGGGAATAAATAAGACTTACTTGGGGATGTTGACGACAACTACTCTTGGGGGATAGGTTATGACAATGACCTATGTAGATGCCTATAAAAATAGGGCTTTAAGAATCATAACAATGACTTATGGTGCCTATCAACATATAGGTTTTGGAGAGGACTCATACAAAGTGACCTTTATAGCTGGATGAAAATTTATAATTCAGTTGGAGATTGTTCACGAGAAGAGATGTTCTGATCAGCTTATCTCTTCTGGTTCTAACAAAGTGTCCTTCGCAACTAGGTAAAACATCGACCAGTTGTGCTGAGGGCCGCTTTCGTTTTATCGTGACAAAATGTCCTTCACAACTTGATTAAAACCGTCGATCTTCAAGGAATTTCTATGGTTCATAGAATGTTTCAACAAAATATTTTTCCCTTTTGTTTTACGAAGTGACCTTCATAACTGGTTGAAATATCGACCGATATTTCGTCATCTCTCGTCACATGTTACTTTGTCATGCTCTATGGTGACTTATTTATCTATGGCATTGGGAGCTTTGATAAAAGCTACCTGGGATGGACTATTCCAATAATGTTTCAAATAATGTTTGAAAACAGAAGAAATCTCGATCATATCCCTAAATCATGGAAACTTGGATTCGAAATTTATTTGGGACTAAACTACGATAATTCTTGCAATTAGTAGAGATTATCTCGCTTAAAGAGCCCGAGTTCCTTTTTTCCCTATGTTAAGATACAAATGATAAATTCAATCTCGTGCATACGATTATTCAAACTCTTTAATCACAAGGAATGTGATCGAGACGTGAAGTCTCGTTTAGCTATATTTTTGGTTGTTTTTGTCGTGGGCTGCAATCCTTCGAAAGTTTGATTATTCCTGGTATATATAGTTGAAGAGAAAGATTCAACTTTCTAGCTTCGGGAATTTTTCTTCTTTCTTTTTATGGATTTTGGGGTATATCTAAGAGAATCGATACGTTTTTCTCTTGCGATAGTCATTAGAACAACCGCCCAAGTGAGCATAAACGGGGATTTCAACACCTCAACCTATACGAGAGCATTTATATTTTTGGTTCTCGTAGTATATCTTGGGAAATCGATATGTTTTTCTCTTACGATAGTCATTGGGACAACTGCTAGAGTGAGCATAAACAGTGATTTCAACACCTCAACCTAATAGGAGCCTATATACATATCTATTTTTTTAAGCCTTGAGTCTAGCTCTCTTTGTTCTCTTGTATAAGGGGAATGAGATGTCCTTTCTCCAATTGTGGCTTTTGGCTTGGCTTTTTGTGATTTATTCCAGCTTTTTTTTCAAAAACCTTCCATAGAGGGTTAATTTTTTTTGGATAATCGCGGAGCCCGAAAACGAGTTGTTGAAAATTTTAAACTAATTCTATAAATTCTATTAATGAATGAAAATTAGAATGTGGGTAATAAAATTAAATCAATTTCATGTGAAATTCAAATGTGAATTATATGGTGAAATTTGATCCAAATGTTTGAATTAATTAATTTAAATTAATTAATCAAAATGCCTTGATGACCAATTAACAAAATATTGTTAATTTGTAGTGTGACTTACATGAGTTTGTTATTATTATTAATTGTTATGATAATTTAATATTATTATTAACAGATTAAAAACCCATATAACGTGAGTATTGCAAAATAAATGTCTTCATTAATTTTAGCAAACAATTACCCTTCATTAAGAAGAAATATTAAGGCAAATGAAGAGGCAAACAATGCCAACCGTTGGATCAATTGATGATTTAATTAACCGTTTATTATTTCAACAATCTAAATAGACATTCTATCACACACCATTCGATGGACAAAAACCACACCACTTCATCATTTCATTCTTTCTCACTCTAGAATTCCAAAAGTCTTCTTCTTATTTTGTGAGTGTTCTTCGAGTTCTTTGCTTGATATTTCTGTTGAAACTCGGTGATAATTCAGGTACGCTGATCAAGTTCGACGAGTAGTTATTTCAGTGCAGAATCATTACTGGATTCGTTGTACTCTAGGAGACAGCCATCTACGATAAGCTCCAGCACAAACGGGAGATGATAGAACTGTTTTAAGGGAAATGTGTCTAACACATGTCTCGAATCAACATTTTATCTAGTGATTTCGTTCTTTGTAATATTGTATTTATTTAATTTGTTTGTAACATCATTTATATATATTTCTGTTATTTATATCAAGACAAGATATCTAACAATCTTAAAACAGTCTCATGTGATAAGTTATTTAGTAGCTTGTGCCATCGAAAATTTTGTCTTTCATGTTTCAAGAATACGAGTTATGATGTTATAAACCAGATGATCGATTATTTCGACAAGATAAAGTCATTGATGTTGAAACCATTCCAATTTCTTGTGTAGAAATTATTAGATTAATGGATTCATAATGATTTTTATAAATATATAATATGATTTGTCTAAATGAAATTAACCATGGATGTTAGAATCATTCTAATTTCTTGTGTAAAAATTATTAAATGAAATGAAATGGAACACTATAGAAACTAGCATTTAGCTCGTGTATTTGCACGATTAATAATATAAAAAACCTTGAAAAAAAATTACGGATAACATTTTTAATTTTATTTTTAATCGTTTTAAGTTTATGGGTGGGTCAACCCACAATCCGACCCAAGTATCCATTTACTCAACATCATTATATATATATATATATTAGTTAGTTAAAAATTGAATTTATATTAATGTTAAAACGTCACGCGTTCATCAAATTTGGTGTTGAATTTAAAATATAAAGTCTTAGTAGCCTAGTTGGTAAAATGTTGTACTTGTTTTTGTTAGATTATAAATTCGAAACATACCTCTAGCATTTTTAATTTTATTTTTAACCGTTTTAAATTTAAAGACGGGTCAACCCACAATCCGACCCAAGTATCCAAATTAACCACAGCTATTGACCCGGCAATCTGGACACTTTAAAAATTAAGCATCATTATATATATGTAGATTAGTTAGTTACAAAGTTGAACTTATATTAATATTAAAACGTCCCGCGTTTATCAAATTTGGTGTTGAATTTAAAATATAAAGTCTTTGTAGCCTAGTTGGTTAAAGAGTTGTACTTGTTTTGTTAGGTTGCAAGTTCAAAACATACCTCTAGCATTTTTAATTTTATTTTTAACCGTTTTAAATTTAAAGGCGGGTCAACCCACAATCCGACCCAAGTATCCAAATTAACCACAGCTTATATTAATATTAAAACGTCCCGCATTTATCAAATTTGATGTTGAATTTAAAATATAAAGTCTTTGTAGCTTAGTTGGTTAAAGAGTTGTACTTGTTTTGTTAAGTTGCAAGTTCGAAATATACCTCTAGCATTTTTAATTTTATTTTTAACCGTTTTAAATTTAAAGGCGGGTCAACCCACAATCCGACCCAAGTATCCAAATTAACCACAACTCTCGACCCGGCAATCCGGACACTTTAAAAATTAAGTATCATTATATATATATAGATTAATTAGTTAAAAAGTTGAACTTATATTAATATTAAAACGTCCCGCGTTTATCAAATTTGGTGTTGAATTTAAAATATAAAGTCTTTGTTAGCTTAGTTGGTTAAAGAGTTGTATTTATTTTGTTAGGTTGCAAGTTCGAAATATACCTCTAGCATTTTTAATTTTATTTTTAACCGTTTTAAATTTAAAGGCGGGTCAACCCACAATCCGACCCAAGTATCCAAATTAACCACAGCTTATATTAATATTAAAACGTCCCGCGTTTATCAAATTTGGTGTTGAATTTAAAATATAAAGTCTTTGTAGCTTAGTTGGTTAAAGAATTGTACTTGTTTTGTTAAGTTGCAAGTTCGAAACATACCTCTAGCATTTTTAATTTTATTTTTAACCGTTTTAAATTTAAAGGCGGGTCAACCCACAATCCGACCCAAGTATCCAAATTAATCACAGATCTCGACCCGGCAATCCGGACACTTTAAAAATTAAGCATCATTATATATATATAAATTAGTTAGTTAAAAAGTTGAACTTATATTAATATTAAAACGTCTCGCGTTTATCAAATTTGGTGTTGAATTTAAAGTATAAAGTCTTTGTTAGCTTAGTTGGTTAAAGAGTTGTATTTGTTTTGTTAGGTTGCAAGTTCGAAACATACCTCTAGCATTTTTAATTTTATTTTTAACCGTTTTAAATTTAAAGGCGGGTCAACCCACAATCCGACCCAAGTATCCAAATTAACCACAGCTCTCAACATGGCAATCCGGACACTTTAAAAATTAAGCATCATTATATAAATATATAGATTAGTTAGTTAAAAAGTTGAACTTATATTAATATTAAAACGTCCCGCGTTTATCAAATTTGGTGTTGAATTTAAAATATAAAGTCTTTATAGCCTAGTTGGTTAAAGAGTTGTACTTGTTTTATTAGGTTGTAAGTTCGAAACATACTTTTAGCATTTTTAATTTTATTTTTAACCGTTTTAAATTTAAAGGCGGGTCAACCCACAATCCGACCCAAGTATCCAAATTAACCACAGCTCTCGACCCGGCAATTCGGACACTTTAAAAATTAAGCATCATTATATATAGAGAGATTATGTGATTCATAATTATAGAAAATGAAGGTCATATGTATAATGAGATTAAATAAGTTATTAATTTTAGAACTTATTCTAATCATGCATTTAAATAGACACGACTATGTTAGTCGAAATTGTCTTCGCAAAAATTGTCTCGGTGAGAACAATCTACTCAGATTTATTTTGAGCATTCATAGTCGTTTCACGTCGATTATTGTTCAAAACATCCACTTGAATAAATATTTAATTGAATAAAAAGTGGATGTGACAATTATATATATCATGAAGACAATGAAAATTATTTCATTACGTGTCTTTTGTATGATATTTTATCGTTGAAAATTACGATAAAAATGATAAAATCTATTAAAGATATGAATTGCACTAAACAAAATATTTTGTTGTTATCAAATGATATATTGATATTATTAAATAAAAGACTTTACGTCTAAAAGTGAATATGTTTACACTTAGAAGTGCAATCTACGTATGGAAATCTTCTAAGAAACTTATGATAGATAGATTAAACGTTATAATCTATATTTTTGACTTATGTCGAAAAATAAAATATTTTTATGTAAAATATATAATCGTTTATACGAAGGCAGAATAGTTCAAAGACATTTTGTCTACTAGTTAGCCAAGTAAACATTATTTTCATAAAAATTAAATGATAAGCATGTACGAATGACTATGCTTCTTATTAGAAGATGTTCCAAGGTTAACTAAGAATGTACCAACAGAAATTTTTAATTATTGTGACAGTAATTTGAAATTGGACAAGCTTAGAGTCAATGACAAGTCTAGACATACACGTCTTAGACATAATGTCATTAGACTATACACTCTAATGGAGTTATCAAATTTGACTATGTAAGTCAAAGATAACATTGTGGATCCACTAATCAGATTATTGAATAGAGATATAGTTTGAAGTCTTTTGAGATATTAGCCTACTATAAGTTGGTACGAAGGAAAACCCAACCTATGCAGACTAGAGATCCCAAGAACTAGGTTCAATGAGACAACCTAATTGTATTGACTTGGAAAGTTATTGTTGAGGATTAATCCTATAACGAAACAATATATATTTTTGACGAGGATAAGCATATCACTTTTAATGATTCTTTGTGAGCAAAAAGATCACCTATGTGAGGGAGAAGTGGGGCCGTTTCGAAAGAATTGCACGGTTCAATTCTAGACTCTCTCACAGAACCAGGCGCGTGTTCTATGGCCAAAACGGACACAACTATGAGAGCTTGACATGTATTAGGGAGAATTCTATGTGAAAGTGTGTAATCGTTTACACAAATGGTAGAATAGTTCAAGGACATCGAGTCTACTAATCAGCTAGTAAAGTTATATACTTTCATAAGGGAAGGTTCAAAGGGTTACCCCTACCTATCCTATGTAAAATTCAACTGTTGAACCTTTCACCGGGTTAATCTTTCAATTTCCATTAATGTGGGGAATTGTTAGAATTTTTAAACTAATTCTATAAATTCTATTAATGAATGGAAATTAGAATGTGGGTAATAAAATTAAATCAATTTCATGTGAAATTCAAATGTGAATTATAGGGTAAAATTTGATCCAAATGTTTGAATTAATTAATTTAAATTAATTAATCAAAATTCCTTGATGACCAATTAACAAAATGTTGTTAATTTGTAGTGTGACTTACATGAGTTTGTTATTATTAATAATTGTTATGATAATTTAATATTATTATTAACAGATTAAAAAACCATGTAACGTGAGCATTGCAAAATAAATGACATTTTATCACACACCATTCGATGGAAAAAAACCACATCATTTCATTCTTTCTCACTCTAGAATTCCAAAAGTCTTCTTCTTATTTTGTGAGTGTTCTTCGAGTTCTTTACTTAATATTTCCGTTGAAACCCGGTGATAATTTAGGTACGCTGATCAAGTTCGACGAGTAGTTATTTCAGTGCAGAATCATTACTGGATTCGACGAGTAGTTATTTCAGTGCAGAATCATTACTGGATTCGTTGTAACCTAGGAGATAGCCATTTACGATAAACTCCAACACAAACGGGAGACGATGGAACTATTTTAAGGGAAATATGTCTAACACATGTCTCGAATCAACATTTCATCTGGTGATTTCGTTCTTTGTAATATTGTATTTATTTAATTTTTTTGTAACATCATTTATATATATTTCTGTTATTTATATCAAGACAAGATATCTAACGGGGATTTCAACACCTCAACCGCCCAAGTGAGCATAAACGGGGATTTCAACACCTCAACCTATACGAAAGCATTTATATTTTTGGTTCTCGTAGTATATTTTGGGAAATCGATATGTTTTGCTCTTATGATAGTCATTGGGACAACCGTTAGAGTGAACATAAATAGTGATTTCAACACCTCAACCTAATATGAGCGTATATACATATCTATTTTTTTAAGCCTTGAGTCTAGCTCTCTTTGTTCTCTTGTATAAGGGGAATGAGATGTCCTTTCTCAAATTGTGGCTTTTGGCTTGGCTTTTTGTGATTTATTCCAGCTTTTTTTTTCAAAAACCTTCCATAGAGGGTTAATTTTTTTTGGATAATCGCGGAGCCCGAAAACGAGTTTATTAAGAAATCGATTAGAGTTTTCCAGAAACTCGGGGTCATATTTGGGAGATTAATCATTGTTTGATTAACAAAGAAGCTCTTGACTTTTGTCCCTACTTATTTCCTAATATTCTTGACACCGGTTGGTGAACAGAATTAAAGTTCCCACTATCTTTTGACTTTATGTGAGGCAAAACTAGGAGTCGTCTATTCCTTTTTTTATTTGAGTTTGAGACCGGACCTATATATACTGCCTACATATCTTCCTTTTGTCCTTGACATATTTTATTTTATTCTTTGGAATAATCGGGTCTCACGTAGTTCTCCCTTTATAATGACGTAGTTATACAAAACTAGAGACAATTAGTCCATTCAAGGTTAGAGACTAAATTCATTTTAATCTAGGTAGGGCTGGATCAAAGCCGTCATAATCTTGGTAAGGCTGGATTGCGAGTCGTTCATTGCATAGGCTGATATTACACATAATATTGTTTAGTGTGTCTAGATTGCTTGGAGTAATAAACTATTTACCTTCAATTGTAGATAGGCGAACAGCACCTCTAGAGAGGATTCTCTTAATTAGGAAGGGTCCTTCCCATCGTGGTCGGAACTTGCCCTTAGGGTCTAACAATTCTAGAGTTCGTTTGAGCACCAAGTCACCTTATTTTAGGTTCATGGGTTTGACATTTCTATTAAAGGTATCAACCATTCGTTTCTGGTACACCTGGGTAATTGCATAACGCATCCAACTTGTGGTCTTCCATTAATATCAGCTGATCATATCGAGATTTTACCCAATCTTCTTCAATGACTTGGGACTCAAAAGGACTCTTAGTGTAGGGATTTCAATCTCAATAGGTTGTACGGTATCCATATCGTATACTACATAATAGGGAGTTTCTTTTGTCGATGTCGAGCAGTCGTACGATATCCCCATAAGGCAAATGATAACTTCTCATGTCAATCCTTGTATGTGCTGGTCATCTTTTTTATGATCATAAACCATGTCGTTAGTTTAGGGTCGATAGGGCGATGATTTATGATGTTCAATTTTGAATTTTTTGAGCAAGGATAAAACATTTCCCTGTAAGTGTATCCCGTTATATGAAATAATGGCATGAGTTACCCTATATTTGGCGATGATATTGATGCAGATGAACTTTGCCACTTGAGTAGATTTCAAAATCTTGGAATACACTGCATCGACCCATTTAGAAAAATAATCAATAGATACAAGTATAGACTCATGTCCATTTGACACATGGTGGTAAATTTTCCCAATGACATCAATTCCCCCATATAGTAAAGGGTCATGGTGATATCATACTATAAATCAAAGATGATGGGGTATGTTTTAGGTTTGCATAGATCTGACATTGGTGACATCTTTTTACATAGTTGACACATTCATGTTCCATGTTTTGCCAATAATACCCGAGACGAAGTATTTTCTTGGCAAGAGTTAAACCATTCATATGTGGAATACATACTCTTGTGCGTACTTCCTCTATGATCCGTCGTGTTTCAGGACCATCAATGCTGAGCATGTTTTGACAATTAAAAGATCGTCTATACAACTTGTTAGCTATCCAAGCATAGTTAGTGAAATATTGGCGTAGGGCTCTTTGTTCCTTGGCTTAGAAATGGGACGAATATTCTCCATACTCAATGTATTTTTGAAGAATATCGAACCATGGTTTGGTGGGCACTTGAATGGAGTCTACCACTCCGATTTCGAAATTGGGCTTCTATTTCTACCAGGTTTTCAGAGGTTTGACCTTAATTTCAATAGGGATTTGGGTCATAGCTCCTAATGTAGCTAAAGCTAGGCAAAGCAATTTTGGTTTCTTGGCGCGTGCACAAAAGACACGTGATCGAACTTGTCGATAAATTGGAGTAGGCAAGTATGATATGGTTTAATATTTTCCCCTTGTACTTGCCATGTTCCGTTAATATGGTATATAACTAGGTTAAAGTCGCCAACTACGTCTAGTTTAGTTGCTCCTCATTCATATTCAGTTTTGAAACTTGAGAGGCATGCCTCATACTCAGCCTCGTTGTTGATTACATAATATTCTAACTTAATAGAGATTGGATATATGCCCTTTTGAGATCTATTAATAGAACTCTAATTACATAACCATGCTTGGATGAAGCTTCATCAAACATCAACTTCAATGTGTCTGAAGTGACAAACATTATGTTGCCATCGGGAAAATCGAGTTCATAGGAAGGCTCAATCGTGATGGGTTGATCTGCCATGAAATCTGCAACAATACTTCCTTTAACAAATTTCTGAACCGTATATGTAATATCATATTTAGAAATCATCATCATTCATTTAGCGAGTCTGGGACTCACCACTTCCATGAGTTAGAATGGTATTTTGATGCCTTTGGGCTCAACACCGCTCTCAACTACATTAATCACCGCCTCCATCATGTCTTCATGATGGAGATTCAGCGTAAATGAGATCCGGTACACTACATCTTTATGCTAAGGGATTGCCAAATTTGTCCAATCATTGAAGAGTTCAAACCATAATGATGTTCTAGAGCAAAAACATCATAAGGCTCAAACCCTTCACAAAATCCATGTCTCTTCGACAACTCCTCCAAGAAGAGTTCGGCTACACGTTGTCTGAGACAGACGGGGAATAGACTATTTCCCAAGTAGTTTTTGTTAAAGCTCCCCACCTTACAAAGTAATAAAGTAACTAGTTGATGTGTTAACCAAGTTGTGAAGAACGCTTTGTAAAGCCGAAGGGAAAGGGTTTATGTTGAAATATTTCATAAATCCCCAAAGCGTAGACAACTTCACCTAGCTGTGAAGGACACTTTGCAAGACCAAGAGAAAAACTCTATAGGAAAGTTTCCTGAGTGTTAAAATCTCCACAAATTCAACGGTTTTAACCTAGTTATGAAGGAAACTTTGTCAAGTCCAGAAAAGATAGGCGTCCAATTAGGACGACTCTTCTCGTGAACAATCCCCAGCGGAAGTAGAATGTTTCAATCAGTTGTGAAGGTCATTTTGTACACGACCTCTCAAAAGCTCTATTTAATAGGCATAGAAGATCATTGTTATGATTGTTAAAGCCTTATTCTGATAAGCATCTATATAAGTTATTGTTATAGCATATCCCAGCAGATTGGCGACTATAAGGGTTATTATTATAACATATCCTCTCGGAGTAATTGTTTTCGCATATTCCCTTCTAGAGTAAGCCCTATCTCTTGATAGGTATCTATATCGGTCATTGTTATGGCCAATCCTCAATAGAGTGATTGTTATCACTTGTCCCTTCAAAATGATTGTTATCAATTGTCTTGTTTATGGTCATTGTTATAACCTATATCATAAGCATGATTGTTGTCACCTCCACAGAGCGGTGGTTACTACGTTCCCAAACAGTGTGATTGTTATCACCACCCAACGTGATTGTTGTCATGTCACCTAAAAGAGATTCCTTCATCCTCAATAGAGAATTCTCTTCATTCCCTAGAAAAGTTCTAGTTGTGGATACCATCTCCTATAGTAAGTCCTACCTCATTACAAGCATCCTCGAGAGTTATTGTAATGACTAGTCTCCAGTAGTGGATTCCATCTGATGATGGACATGGTATGATTATTATCACTACCCTGAGAGTTTTATCTCTATTCCCGTGGGATTTTATTTCCAAGAGAGCATTCTTCAAGAATGTCCTACTTTTTGATAGGTAGTCTTACTAGCATGAGACTCTTCCCCACAAAAAGTTCTTTTTAATCCCCAAGTGAGTCCTATCCGTGGATAGACACCATCGGTCATTGTTATGATAGAATTATTGTAGTAATTCATCCCCAATTAGAGTCTCGTTTACTCCTCCGCATGGTAAGACTATTATAACAGTCTATCATCAACAAGATTCAACCAAAGAAGAGAATGAGTCATTGTCATAACTCATCCCCACCAGCACCCTATCGTCCTCCTAGCGCATGATAAGACTATTATGATAGTCTATCCCCGGTAGAAGACAACCGGCAAAGGAAGATCATGCGATATCCCCAGCCATGAGTCATTGTTATGAATCCTCACCAGCAACTGTTGCCATCCATGTTTTATCCTTCTACCTCACTGTAGGTTAGGGTACAAATTTTTATAATCAAACCTCGAACCCACATTTTCCAAAAACTAAGTTTATTTTATTCAAATTCGGTTCTAGAGGGGCATTATGTAAACATGAAATTTTGACTTACCCTATTTTCAAATAATATTATTATTTTTAATAATATTTTGAATTTTTATATTCAAAATAACTTAAAGAATGATTAAAACCTAATTAAGGGTTACTTATTGTGATAATTAAATCATAATTAAGGAAATTATTCAAAATTCTAAAAATAATTTGAGGATAAAATATTGTATTTATTTTGCCTAAATTAGACCAAAGAAGAGGTTAAAAATATTTAATTGTGATTTAATCATGATTTATGTTTAATTCATTAATTAAAGCATTTAAATAAAATACTCCAAAATTTCCAAAAATACAAAAATACAAAAAAAAAAAATATGATCATAATTGTTATTATGATTCGAGAAATATATTTTGTAAAATGTTTGGTGAAAAATGGATTTAAAAGAGATAAAAATGTATTTTTAATAATCTTTAAAATAAAAATAAAATTGGATAATCTTGTATAGCAAAAAATTTGTTAAATCTTTGCAGCAGGATCCTGGATCATCAGATGAGTGTCCAAATCTCATCCAACAGCCCAGAACACGCTAGACCCTCGCTACAACGGATCCAGTGCGCAACCGCCCACACTAGATCAACTAATGGGACAGACTAACTCTGTTAGTCAACCAGGCTGACCGTGGATAGAACCAAACGGAACTCGGCGTTCCGTCATTCGAAATGGCGTCGTTTCATTTGTCTTCTTCGTTGGGACGCAGGGCTCGCCGGAATCGCGACCTCGCTGACTCGATTCTTCCAGAAGGGACAACTCATGCTACAGACATCCATATCGCTCCAAATATCGGCCATGTGCTCCTCTCATCGACGCTTATACTTCGCCCTTATCCTGCCCTGGATAAGACTACCAGCTGTCGGAGATAAGATTAGGGATAAGTTCGTCGGAGGTTAAAATCATCTCAAATTACCCCTTCTCAACTGACCTTCCTCTAATATAAATACTCCCCCATGGTTTGTAGACCAAACCATCAAACAATCATCCACCAATCACTAGATTTCATCACCTGAATCCAAGCTTTGAAGATTTCGGTGAACTGGTTTTTGTCAAAACTTCTCCCGACGATCCAAGCCTCGATCCAGGCCCTTGAATAGCTGCCAATACACCCCCGGAGTCTTCTCCCACTATTGGTATGCATCCATATCGTTTGTATTACGATTTGTGAATGTAAAATTTCAATTTTTTCAAATTTTATTGTTTGATCAGTTTGATCGTGTTCTTAAGCTTGATTAGGTGATTTCTTTGTTGAGAATCATTACATATATCACTTATGAACTTTATGTTGAAAAAGAATCGATCAAATCAACTTGAATAAAAAAATTTGAAAATCCAAGTTTGAAAATTATTTTTTTTAAATCTTTGTGTTCTTAGTTTAAATCTTGATTTTTTATTCAGTTAATTGCTATACATGTTTGTTAACATATCTGAATAATTTCCAAGCAACTGTAATCATTTTTTATCATGTTTGATCAAACTAAAATTTTAAAAATAAAACTTGAAAATTGGATTTTTGAAATTCTGTGTTTTTGCTTTTAATCCAGATTTTTTGATCCAATTAGTTGTTATACATGTTTGTTTGTTAACATGTTATGATGAATTTTAAGCAATTGTTTCATCACTTTGATCATGTTTGATCAAATTGAGTTTTCTAAATTTTTTGGAATTTGATTTAATCTTCAAAATTTGTTTTAATGATGCTATGATGTACTTGTTTTCGTTTAGATCAACTATATTCATCATTTTAAAGCTAATGAAATAAAAATCAGACCTTGAAACAACCTAATTTAAAAGATCCCAAAATTTGACTTAGAAATGGTGTTTCAAAATTGATTCTTGTAAAAGCTTCAAAATCGTGATTTATGTTAGGACTTTTGTTCTTCATGATCATATGAACTTACTTTAGTTTACGGATCATGATTTCATGATCCCAATCAAAAATTATGGACTTCTGAAATTTTGGACCAAAATAAGAACACTCGGTCCTAAGGTTTTAGTCTAGGAAGAGAAAACAAACCCCAGGTCAAAACCCGTGACTGAGAAAACGCACATAAAACCGTGGATCCTATGTTCGAGTTTTCTAACCCAGGACCGGTGTTCTTCAACTAGGACCGAGGACTATGACCGATGTTCTTAAGCTAAGACCGAGGATTAGGACCGAGCTTTCTAACCCTAGGACTGAGGACTAGGACCAAACTTTCTAACCTTAGGGCCGAAGATTAGGATCGAGTTTTCTAATCCTAAACTGATCCCTCCCTTAACCTAGGACCGAATCCTCACTTAGCATAGGACCGGTAAACTTAACCATAACCTTAGACATATGACTGAGTACCTAGACCGATAGACTTGACCCAGGATTGAGCCTCCCCGGTCTTCGACTAAGCCATTAGAGTTTGGGACCGAGCCTCCCAAGCCTAGGACCGAACTCTCTAGTCCCTTGACCCATGCGACCGAGCCATGGTCTGGACCACCCTAGTCTTGACCGAGCCCGACCGAGCTTAGATCGGCCAAACCGAACCCAGACCTTAGGGCTCCGATCCTAATGCCTGTTTGGTTCCACTTTTCAAAATCCAATATTATTTTTGTAATTTTAGAATCTGAACTCATTTTCAAATAATCCCAAAAGGTCAGAAAATGATATTTTTTATATTTTCGAGATATTTCTTAAACCAATATTTTGAATAAGGACCCGTTTGGAATTTATTTTTGATTTATAACATTCTCCTCTAATATTTTTAGGTTTTGTTAAATTTGAACACCAATACAATACGTACACACACTTTTTAAATAATTAAAATATAAAATATATTAACTTTAATTTATAAATATATTTTAAAAGTATTATATACTAAATATATTTTATCGATTCATCTATTAGTGAACTTTTATATTTAACAATTTTTTTTTTTTCAAATAATCCACAAATGATTCATATTAATTCAAAATTGTCCAAATAAACAAGCATTAAAATTTCAACAAAATATCAAATAGTTTATTATTATTTTTTAATTTAGGTTAGGTTTCTCCTTTGAAGTGTAATTAATTCCCGCGAGTTAAGCACATAACCTATAAACACACTTAACCATTTAATCATATGCAAAATTTGCCGACTTTGGCAAACTCGAACTCAAAACCTTTAAAAGACCGAGGATATATCCGCATCTTATTGCCACTGACGAACTCAACTAGTTTCTCCTGTCCAGTATTTAAAAATGACCTAAGTCTAAAATTGAGTCTACTTACTGAAAATTTAATTGAGATTTAAAATTTTTTTATTTCAAAATTTATAATTTAAATTCTTTAAATACAAATGTAGTTTTATCTTCTCATTTATAAATAAATAATTTATATTATTAATTTAATTATGGAGTTTCAAAATTAGTTAAATTAATGACATTTATATTTTATTTATTTATAAAATAATAAGTTTAACATAAAAAAAAATTAATAAAAGAAAAAGTGTAGTTCATGCAAAATGAAGAATAGTGAAGTTTATGGAGGGAAGATTGACCCTTTCTAAAAGAAACCAGCTCGCAGCGAATGTAAATGCATGATCGATCCCATTTCCATGGCGAAACCCGCGAATTTTGAGGAGATATGATCGGAGAAGACGAGCAAATGTCATCATCGTCGCCTCTACTAATTATTCCAAGACCCGAAATCATCGTAACGTCTATAAGCTCATCAACGAAAACACCATTCATTTTCTCCTAATTCGTATATTCATTTCTTGCTAACAATAGCCATCAACAAAAAGCGCAAGAGAAAACAAACGAATGATACCCATTTCTTCTTCTTCACCACCTCTCTCTCTCTCTCCCGATCTTTCAATCGCTTATTCTTCTGTTTCTACCTTCACTTTTAAATTTCCCCTTAACTTCCCCCCTTTCTCCTCCTTTGTGGAAATTTTTTTCAGGGTCCTTCGGGGGAAAAATAAAGCGTTTTTCTTCTACTATTAAATTTGGGGTGGCTCCGTTCTGAGTGGCGGTAGCCATCTCTCTTGGAGACCTGTTATAATAATGACGGGTGGGAGTTCGTCCGATAATGAGTCGTCTCAACTGGCAGCGGCTCATCTCCTCCGTAATCAAGACATGGAAGCTGGAATCTCTGTTTCTCTTGAAACTGATGGTGCTGCTGCATCAGGAGTAGGAGGAGGAGGAGAGGAGATGTTTGTGGATCCTTTTTATATCACCACCACCAAGAATGCACCCGTAGAATCACTCAAACGATGGAGGGTTAGTTTTCATTCATTCAAAAATACCCATTAATCACCCATTTCATACACTGATTTTGTTGTTATCGTTATTGCAGCAAGCAGCCCTGGTGCTTAATGCCTCTCGTAGATTCCGGTACACCTTGGACCTGAAAAAGGAAGAAGAAACTGAACAACAAAGACGAATGATTAGAGCTCATGCACAAGTCATCAGAGTAATAATTAATATGACACAGCTACAATATGACTCTCTCAACTACAATATGTTTAGTTTTTGCAAGTTTGTTTTTGAAATCATTGCTTGAATCTTCTCAGGCAGCATTGCTTTTCAAATTGGCTGGACAGCGAGCAATCGGTATATATATTTAACTTTCTCTTGATTTTAGTAGCTTCAATCTGCTGAGTTCTCGATTTGCAATGGTTTAGTGTTAGGTACAGCTGTAGCACCTCCAACTCCATCTGGGGAATATGGAATTGGGCTAGAGGAACTAGCTTCAATGGGCAGGGATCACAATTCTTCTGCTTTACAACAATACGGAGGGGTAAGTCACCAAGTCCAACTTAAATTTTTTGAAACAGTTTGATTTTGATATGTATATATTATACATTTTCATCTGCTTGTTTTCTCCAGGTTAATGGATTATCAGAGATGTTGAAAACAAATCTTGATGCTGGAATAACTGGTGAAGAAGGTGATTTGACAGGGCGAAAGAATGCTTTTGGATCTAATACATACCCAACTAAGAAAGGGCGGAAATTTTGGGTAAAGTGGTTTTCGACATCATTTAACAACTACAATTATAAATAAAGATATTTATCTTTATTCTTTGTTCGTATTTTGATCTGCAGAATTACCTATGGGATGCTTGGCAAGATCTAACTCTCATCATTCTGATGGTAGCTGCTGCTGCATCATTGACACTCGGAATCAAAACAGAGGTGAGTTTTGGTCACTTATTATGATTATGTTTTTCTTTCCCTTAATGTTTCACAAGTTTAATTAATGCTAATGGAATAAATGTCTTATAGAAGCTTAGCAGTTGTATATAGTTTCTTGTTCTGCTCAATGGCATAACTTGTATTGTATTGTATTGTTTCTATTTGATGTTACTCCGCAACTTTGAGATCTTCTCAAAATGCGGTTAAATGAAATGTTTTAACCTTTCAAAAAGTTATATGTAGAATAGTAGCAGTTAATTTTTTTAATTGTTTAGTTAATGTCAGTTTCTTTGTTATATTATTAGTTTAGAACTGGTATATAAAGCAGTGGAACCGTGATCTCATCATCTGAAATACATATGCCTTCAGAAAATAAAGAATAATGGAAATGTCTTATAGGAGCTTAGCAGTTTCTTTGTTATTTTGTTTAGTATATGCCTTCAGAAAATAAAGAATAATTGTAATATGAAATGCAGTTTCTTTAACAGTTAGAAAAGGATGAGATAATAGAATATGCGAAGGGATGGAAAAGGAATGGTGAAAACCTCCATAGTCAAATATGAACAAGATGAGATATTAGAGTTGCCTTTCAGATAACACATTCAACATGATAACTTAATCTAACTATTCTCTATATTATCTACTAACTCTACTTAGTGGGCCTTATAGAATATAGCCATTAACTCATGACCGTTTCCTTCTTCATCTTCTAAAATTTTGACAATGTCTCACCTTATGATTGCGATTTCCATAGGGTCTCAAGGAAGGTTGGTATGACGGTGGAAGCATTGCATTTGCTGTTATTCTCGTGATATTTGTTACAGGTTAGCTCAAGCTTTCTGAATGAGCAACTTTTCATGACTAAGAATTTTGTGGAGATATGAATAGTTTCTAACTGTGTGTCCTTGTAAAATATTGTTCATTGTGTTAGCAACTAGTGATTATAAGCAATCCCTCCAATTTCAGAATTTGAATAAAGAGAAGCGAAATATACAGCTCGAGGTTTGTCCAACTAGTAGTATTTTGCTTTTACTTGTTTACACATAGATGACTAAACTTTGAACTTATATGAATAAATAAATAAATGCAGGTTATAAGAGGTGGAAGGAGAGAAAAGATTTCAATATTCAATATCGTTGTTGGTGAAATTATACCACTTAAGATTGGTGATCAGGTGAGTCCATTGTGATATAAAACTGATGTATTTTGTCTAGATGATATGTTTTTCAAGAAATAAGTAAAACAGCTCATTGAATTTTTATTATATATAAGAAAATTCACTAAATTTGGAACGAAGAGAGTGCCATTTGTTGCCTTGATAACTGCCCCATTATGCAACTTCAATATTTTTTTCTCTCAGGTACCTGCTGATGGAATCTTAATTAGTGGTCATTCTCTAGCCATAGATGAATCTTGCATGACTGGAGAATGTGATCTCGTAAGTTGGTTATAGCTTTGTTGTATGACTTGCATTAGTGGTTAAAACTAAGTTCACTTAATGTACTATGCCATTATGACCATCATCTTGTAGGTTAATAAAAATCAAAAGGCACCGTTCTTGATGTCTGGTTGCAAGGTTGCAGATGGCGCGGGGACTATGCTGGTAAAACACGATTGTTACTGGACAGTTATTTTCTTAATAGTAGGGAGGGAGTTCAAGCTCCATCCTTGACACAATAGTGTGACCTTTTTCTATCAATAGGTCACTGGTGTTGGGATCAATACAGAGTGGGGATTGCTTATGGCAAGTATCTCTGAAGATACCGGTGAAGAGACTCCATTACAGGTTCTTTGAATAAATATTAGGTGACATTGACAATTTATTTATTGATCTTCTTGACGTGACTCAACTTGTCTCTCTTTGGATTGATAACCACAGGTGCGTCTGAATGGTGTTGCAACTTTTATCGGAATAGTTGGGATGACAGTAGCTCTTTTTGTACTTGTAGTCCTCTTAGCTAGGTGGGTATATTTATTTTTATTTTGGATGGTTATGGATTTCATGGTATATGATCTTATTCTATACTATTCTAGATTCTTCACGGGAAATTCAAGAGATGATAATGGCAATGTTGAATTTATCCGTGGAAAGACATCTATTGGTGATGCAGTTGATGGTGCCATAAAGATAATTACAATTGCAGTAAGTGTGTTTGATCTTGTGTTACTATTTTCCATATATCATGCCTATTTGTTTATTAACTAAATGCAGAATCATTTAGGTCACCATTGTGGTTGTTGCTGTCCCAGAAGGACTTCCTTTGGCTGTTACATTGACGTAAGTGTGTTTTAGACCTTTTTTTTATGCATTCTTCAGTCAACCTTTTAGTAATTCTTTCCATTTTAATATTTTTTTTCTTTCTTTCTTGTGACAGGCTAGCCTATTCAATGAGGAAAATGATGGCAGACAAGGCCTTGGTAAGTACCTTCTCAATTTCTTCACAATAGTTGTTAGAGCCTTTTATCTAGAGATAATACAAACAATGAGCATTCTTTGAAGATATTTCTTATTCAAAAGTTTGCTTCATGAAATTTTGACTCACAGGTAAGGAGGCTTTCAGCTTGTGAAACTATGGGCTCTGCAACAACTATTTGCAGCGATAAGACAGGCACTTTGACTCTAAATCAGGTGGGTTCATTTTTTTTTGGAAAAAGGTAATTACGTAAAATAAGCCATTTGAGTTAAACAACTGCAAAATCCCAAACAAAAGGCAAGAGTCCAAGTGCTCTTTTGTCCAATGTGAAAGCTAAAAAATCGTTTTGCTTCTTAAACTTTGAGTCATTCCTTGTTAGTACCATTTCTCAAATTATTATAGCTGTTAATAGGCAAATTGTCATCTGTAACTAACCATATATATTTTGTTCATGGTAGATGACTGTTGTTGAGGCTTATGTTGGCGGAAAGAAGATTAATCCACCCGATGACATTTCTCAAATCAGTGCTGCAGTCTCCTCTCTACTAAAAGATGGAATTGCACAAAATACAACTGGAAGTGTTTTTCCCTCTAAGGTTAGATTGTCTTTATTTTTCGTTTATTTTCTTCAAAATACTTACTTGATTTATTATGACAGGATGGTGCTGGAATAGATATTTCTGGGTCGCCTACAGAAAAAGCCATCCTTCAATGGGGTGTGAAGGTGTTATATCGTTCTCTTAAACATTCCCTTGTCATCTATTACTGGTGTTGTGTTTGTTTCTCTTATCTAGTTGTATGATTGCAGATAGGGATGGAGTTTGATTCTGTCAGATCAAAATCCAAAATTCTTTACGTCAGCCCATTCAATTCTGAGAAAAAAAGAGGAGGTGTTGCTTTAAGGCAGGTAATTTAAAAAACACGAACTCATCTCGAGAAGCTCAGTGCTTCGTTGATGCTTTTTGTTTCTGTTTTGGACTTTTTGTCTGTTGTTGCTCAAATGAGTATCTAAATTTACAATTTGAAATTGGCAGTCCAACTCTGAAGTTCATATACATTGGAAAGGAGCTGCTGAAATGGTCCTTGCCGCATGTACAGGATACCTTGATATTAATGGTTCCTTGCAGTCCATTGATAAGGAGAAGGTTTGAATGAAATCCTTTCACTTGGAAAGCACCTTATTTTTGTTATAAGTGGAACTCTAACACGATTTTATTAATTTCAATTCGCTCTTGTAGGCTTCCCTCAAGAATGCTATCGATGCCATGGCTGCAAAAAGTTTACGATGTGTCGCTATTGCATACAGAAAATGTGAAAATGACAAAGTTCCTAACCAAGCTGAGGAACTACAGAATTGGGCAATGCCCGAAGATGAGCTGGTTATGCTTGCTATTGTTGGGATAAAGGTTTACTTATAAATAGATAACATATATAATCTGTAATATTAAGTTTCTCTAGATGATGCAGCCAGTCATTGATACGTTTACTTTAACAGGACCCTTGCCGGCCTGGTGTCAAAGAAGCAGTGAAGATATGTAAAGATGCTGGTGTTAAGGTACAAGAGTTTGTGAATCAAATATGAATCTTCTATAATGAATTTCAATTTTGGGCTTCTTCTAAATCAACAGGTACGCATGGTCACTGGTGATAACATTCAAACAGCCAAAGCCATTGCCATCGAGTGCGGAATACTTGATCCGAATACAGATACCTCGGAACCTGTTGTTATTGAAGGAAAGACATTCCGCCAATTATCTGAAAAAGAAAGGGAAAACATTGCAAAGAGAATATCGGTAAAAAAAGTTTGAAGCATTATGTTGTTTTTGAGAGCTTGAGTACTTAGTTCTTATTATAGCATTGTTCTGCAGGTTATGGGAAGGTCTTCTCCTACTGATAAGCTTTTACTTGTCCAAGCATTGCGTAAAGGAGGGGATGTTGTTGCTGTAACTGGTGATGGAACTAATGATGCTCCTGCCCTCCACGAGGTTTGCTTCTTTTTTTTTTTTTGAAAATTTTCAACAGTTTTTAGCCATAATTTGTTGAAATTAGTTGATCCCGTTTCTCCTTTTTCTCTTTGTCAGGCTGACATTGGCCTTTCCATGGGTATCCAAGGAACTGAAGTTGCAAAAGAGAGTTCCGACATCATCATCTTGGATGATAATTTTGCTTCTGTTGTAAAGGTCGGTATGAGAAACGATTAACAATTGTCAGTTTGGGAACACTTCTATAGAGAAAAAGGAAGTATAATCTTGGTATGCCTATCAAACTCATAGTAGGAATCCTTTTTTATTTAGGTTGTAAGGTGGGGTCGTTCAGTATACGCAAATATTCAGAAATTTATCCAGTTCCAGCTGACCGTGAACGTTGCAGCACTTGTCATTAATGTTGTGGCAGCAATTACAGCTGGTGACGTACCTTTAAATGCAGTCCAGGTTGTTTATCATTATTATTATCATCTTCTTTTCAAATAATTCTGTGCCCAATGGCTAAAACTAGTGTGTCTTCACTGAGATGTTATGCTAGTATCCTACTTTCTTTCTGATTATACACATCTGTCACAGCTTTTGTGGGTTAATCTTATCATGGACACTCTTGGAGCTTTGGCATTGGCTACTGAACCACCAACCGATAGTCTGATGAAAAGATCACCAGTTGGTCGAAGGTTTGAAATTTGTCAAAACGTGTCTGCATGTGTATAGTTTTGAAAATCATGTCTTAAATGTTTTTTTGCTTGTTTTAAAAATCACCAGGGAACCTCTAATCACAAATATCATGTGGAGAAATTTGTTTATTCAGGTAACTTAATGCTCTTATTAAAGAAATTTCAGTTATTTTCAAGTTTCAACATTTGAATAATCTTAGATAATATTGTGATCTCTACAGGCTTTATATCAAGTTATCGTCCTCCTTATTATGAACTTCTCCGGGAGATCTATTCTTAACTTAAATAGTGATGAACATTCTAACAAATTGATAAATACATTGATTTTCAATACATTTGTCCTATGTCAAGTAAGTATTATTAACATCTCGTAGCGCTCCATTGCATTTTCTTTTCTTTTCTATTATTGTCTAAATTTGTGGGCCTTCTTCACTAGATATGCAACGAGTTCAATGCGCGAAAGCCTGATCAGTTCAATGTGTTCAAAGGAATTACCCAAAACCGTCTCTTCATGGCAATAGTTGGAACAACATTTATACTTCAGGTATAGTATAACCAAGTTTTAGAAGTAAATTCATTTAATTTTTTTGTTCACTTTTTATCTGACAATTGTTTTTCGTCGCTGCCCAACAAATAGATCGTTATTATAGAGTTTCTTGGACACTTTGCATCAACAGTCAGGCTTAGTTTGGGGCAATGGATTTTATCCATGGTTATCGGTCTAGTCAGGTGTGTAATATTAGACCAATTTGTTTTGCAAAATGATTTAATTCGATTAAATTCTAAACTAAACTAAATATCATACTGATTTGTGCAGTTTTCCGCTTGCACTGGCTGGAAAACTCATCCCAGTACCGAGGACTCCTTTTATTAAGGTTTTCTTGAAACCATACGAGAGATGCATACGCGCTCGAACAAGATAACTTCTTTATCGCAATAGTTGAAACAAGTGGGAGCTCTAACCAAACTTTTTAATAATATTGCAAATTCATGTCAGCATTTTCAGATTGTGATTACTTTTATATATGTGTTCTCTATTATATCTGTTTGATTGGGTTATCAATGAATAGATACATATATAAAATTATATTATTTTTATTTATTGTATTTGTTAGTTATTCGTATCTTTCAAATATGGTTTTTATTTTCAACAAATTCAAAGAATTACGATGATTGGGTAGTTTTGTATTATTAGAAATTGTATTCATTGTCGATTGAATTGGCTATTGAAAACACTCAGAGATCTTGCATATGAGTGTTATTGAACCAACAATGACAATGGGTTGAATTATCAAAAGAGGACTATGTTTAGTTTCATGTTTTTGACAAACAATATTTGTGATTTCAATAGAAGTTAATGTATCTAGAGTTAAATTATATGTAATAGATATAATATTATATATACATTTAGCTATGTTTTAAATATTTATATACATAATTTTGTTTGAAATTGTTATTTTTATATTTATTTTTTTTTTTGAAATAATTAAAATTTTTCAAACACTACAAAATTAAGAACCTAACTTCAAGTTATAAAATCATTGATCACCTAATGTTCCAATTATGTGTTTCTTAAATTTTGATTAAAACATATATTAATAAACTCATTTTCTTTTAAAATCAAATTATATTTATTCTCACCAAGGGATAATCACATTTTTTTTTTTTAAGTTCTGTCTAGCCGATCGATTCAAATATATTACGAGTTTTGTATTATAATCTATCATATTTTATATTTCATAATCTCTATAATATTATTATCATTTTAACTATATTATTATCAAACATCTTCTTCTCCTTCAACATCTATATTCTTTATTTTTTAGAGATGTTTTTAAAATGCACAACACAAACACACAATATCTAAATAATTGTCGTTGTCTTAGTCTGCAACATCGTTGTCTTGAAATGTTTATACATCATATGCGTCGTCGTTTCAGAATGAAATTGAAAAAGTCATTTCAAAACGAATGTGAAAGCTTTGTCCGTAGTAGGGACTTTTAAAATATATATATATACCATGTATAAAAAGAATTTGTGCATATTTTTAACACAAATTAATAATTTTATAACATTTTAAATATTTTAGATATTATTGATATAAATTCAAACAAAAATAAATGTATAAAGAACCATTCAAACAAAAATAAATATAAAAAAGTAATTTAAAACAAGATAATATATATATATATATATATATATTTCAAACATATTTAAATGTATATGGAATATTAAATATAACCCTACAAATAATGTTATGGGTGATGAAATTGTTTTGGAAATCTAGTAACATTAGGTCAAATATCATTAAGCAAAATTAGCATGTATCCTGTGCATTTGCACGAGTAATAATAATATAAAAAATCGTGAAAAAATATTACGATAAAATTTTTATGAGCGGGTCAACCCACAATCCGACCCAAGTATTCATTTACTCTCACATATATTCAAACTAAGACCCGACAATCCGGACACTTTAAAAATTAAGCATCATTATATATATATAGATTAGTTAGTTAAAAAGTTGAACTTATATTGTTAAAATGTCACGCGTTTATCAAATTTTGAGTTGAATTTAAAATATAAAGTATTATTAGCCTAGTTGGTTAAAATGTTGTACTTGTTTTGTTAGGTTGCAAGTTCGAACTATACCTATAGCATTTTTAATTTTATTTTTAACCGTTTTAAATTTATGGGTGAGTCAACCCACAATCCGACCCAAGTATCCATTTACTCTCACATATATCCAAATTAACCATAGCTCTCGACCCGACAATCCGGACACTTTGAAAATTAAGCATCATTATATATATATATAGCATGTAGTCCGTGCATTTGCACAAGTAATGATATAAAAAATCGTGAAAAAATACGGTAAAAATGTAATAGCATTTTTAATTTTATTTTTAACCGTTTTAAATTTATGGGCAGGTCAACCCACAATCCGACTCAAGTATCAATTTACTCTCACATATATATTCAAATTAACCACAGCTCTCGACCCAACAATCCAGACACTTTGAAAATCAAGCATCATTATATATATAGATTAGTTAGTTAAAAAGTTGAACTTATATTATTAAAATGTCTCGCGTTCATCAAATTTTGTGTTGAATTTTAAATATAAAATCTTATTAGCTTAGTTGGTAAAAAGGTTGTACTTGTTTTGTTATGTTGCAAGTTCGAAACATACATATAACATTTTTAATTTTATTTTTAACTGTTTTAAGTTTATGGACGGGTCAACCCACAATCCAACCAAAATATCAATTTACTCTCACACACATATATATCTAAATTAATCACATTACTCGACCTGGTCACCCGGCAATCCAAACACTTTGAAAATAAAACATCATTACATATATATATATATATTAGTTAATTAAAAAATTGAACTTATATTGTTAAAATATCCCGCGTTCATCAAATTTGAGGTTGAATTAAAAATAAAAAATATTATTATTTTAGTTGGTTACAGGGTTGTACTTGTTTCATTATGTTGCGATTTCAAAACATATATATATAACATTTTAAATTTTATTTTTAACCTTTTAAGTTTATGGACGGGTCAACCCACAATCTAACACAAGTATCAATTTACTCTCACATATATATTCAAATTAACCACAACATCGACCCGACAATCCAGACACTTTGAAAATTAAGTATTAAAAATAAAAAAATCTTATTGGTCTAGTTGGTTAAAATGTTGTACTTGTTTTGTTATGTTGCAAATTTGAAACATACATATAACATTTTTAATTTTATTTTTAACTATTTTAAGTTTATGAGCGAGTCAACCCACAATTACTCTCACATATATATCCAAATTAAACACAACTCTCGACTCGACAATCCGAACACTTTGAAAATCAAGCATCATTATATATATATATATATAATTTTATTATGTTGGTTAGTTAAATGGTTGTACTTATTTTTGTTAGGTTGCAAATTTGAAACATAAATATAATATTTTTAATTTTATTTTTAAACGTTTTAAATTTGGTTAAAATGTTGTACTTGTTTTGTTAGGTTGTAAATTCGAAACATATATATAGCATTTTTAATTTTATTTTTAACCATTTTAAGTTTATGTGCGTGTTCACCCATAATCTGACCCAAGTATCCATTTACTCTCATATATATCCAAATTAACCACAGCTCTCGACCGATAATCCGACCACAATTCGACCTAAATATCCATTTACTCTCACATCTGGACACTAAAAAAATTAAGCATCATAATATATATATATATTAGTTAGTTAAAAAGTTGAACTTATATGTTTAAAATGTCTCGTGTTCTTCAAATTTTGTATTGAATTAAAAATATAAAATCTTATTAGCTTAGTTGGTTAAAGAGTTGTACTTGTTTTGATAAGTTGTAAATTCGAAACATACATATAATATTTTTAATTTTATTTTTAACCGTTTTAAGTTTGGTTAAAGCGTTGTACTTATTTTGTTAGGTTGAAAGTTCGAAACATACATATAACATTTTTAATTTTATTTTTAACCGTTTTAAGTTTATCTACGGGTCAACCCGCAATTCGACCCAAGTATCTATTTTCTCTCATATATATATTTAAATTAACCAAAGCTCTCGACCCGACAATCTGGACACTTTGAAAATTAAGTATCATTATATATATATATATATATATATTAGTTAATTAAAAAGTTAAACTTATATTGTTAAAATGTCCCGCATTCATCAAATTTGATGTTAAATTAAAAATATAAAATTTTATTAGACTAGTTGGTTAAATGGTTGTATTTGTTTTGTTAGGTTGCAAGTTCGAAACTTGTAAATTTATGGGCAGGTCAACATACAATCTGACCCAAGTATCCATTTACTCTCAGATATATATCCAAATTAACCACATTTCTCCACCCGACAATTCGAACACTTTGAAAAATAAAATATAGATTAGTTAGTTAAAAAGTTGGATTTATATTGTTAAAATGTTCTGCGTTCATCACATTTGGTGTTGAAATAAAAATATAAAATTTTATTAACTTAGTTGGTTAAATGGTTGTACTTGTTTTTGTTAGGTTGAAAGTTTGAAACATACTTAAGTATCCATTAACTCTTACATATATATTCAAATTAACCATAACTCTCGATCCGACAATCTGGACACTTTGAAAACTAAACATTAAGATGTGTAATAATATCTCATTTTAACTCTTATATTTTTTTTTTTTTTTATAAAGAGTTTCATATAAAAAATTAATTTGTAAACAATAAAAAATAACATTTATATTATAAGGAACGGAATGAGAACCTAAATATTAAATAATATGACAAATTTATAAAAATTAAGTTTTCAATAGGGAACCAACAATTTTAAAATATTTTTAGATGACTCCAAATACGAGCTCGTTTGAGTTCCATAACGATTAATGAGAAAGTTGGACAAACCGAAAAAAAATAATTAAGCGGTGTCGATTTTTTTTTACCAAATATTATGAGCGGTAGTGAAAGTTGTCATTGCCTGTAAGTTTGTATGCAAATATGCAACACCAAAAAAGATTATATCAAATGATAATTGACCATCTATATATGTATCATATGTATGATCAAAATAATGAGAAACATATATAAATCAAGGAAGGATAAATATAAGAGGACTTCCAAATGAAAGATAAATTTCAATAATTTTTTATTAAACAAATGGAAACAACTCTAGATTTAACAATTTCATCTCTTTAACTACTAAAAAAATGATGGACAAAGACTCGGGAAAAAATTACCATGACAATCGGCGGATATGAGCAGCAAACGACCCATCAAAACTTGTGAATATTATTTAAATTATAAAAATTCGGGACGATAAATATCTAACTGAAGAGGATGTCGGACCGAACCAAATACAACACCAACTCAGAAACGAGACACCATTTGATGTTAAAAAATCATAAAAAACACACAAAAAAAAATATTTTTTTTTTTCAACTTCTCTGAATATTGTTTTTAGAGAAAAAAATGTATTAAGAATAACTCCACAGTAAGTTTTTTTCGTATACTTTGTTATGTCTAGTGGTGGCTCGCAAGGGTACACTCAGACTTAGGGTTAAATTAAGTCGAGGGAAAAGATTAACATTATGCCAATAGTCCTATGGTCTTGAGGCACTTCTGAACTTGGAGAATGGGAAGTTATTTTGTGCCATGTTCAAACTAAAAGCAGTGAAAGCAAGTCAAGTAGTGTCAATGCTGATGAAATAGCGGACAAATCCATCTTCTTTCATTTGACTCCTAATTGTAGGTGACTTCTTTATAGAAGGAAATCCCTAGTTGATTACTGACTTCGTCCTTGACTTAATGGTTATAGTGGAAAGGTAGTTTCAAATTCTTATTTTGGTTGAGGGTTGACTTTTCGATTATATGTATCATTTGGTAAACGGTATTAGTTATATATAAGTTGTAAGGAGTATAAATTATAAAGAAGTATTAATATGTATAAATTATATAGGTTATTAGTGTTTGGTTGAGAATATAAAATATGTATAAGTTATATAGATTTTATTATTTTTTGTTGGAAAAAAGCTCATTTAGACGTATGTACTTGTACAACTAGCTCACTTAGACGTATGTACTAATAAAAGGTCATTAAAACATATGAACTATCAAAAATTGGCTCATTTAGCCTCTTTTAATAACCATGGTTAACTTTTATTTTTAAATTTATATATTTATTAATTAAATATTAATATATTTTCTCTCTCCTTCTTTTTCATTAAGTAATTTATTTTATTCTTAATTTTTTTTATTATTTTAATATTAATTTCTCTTTTATATTTCATCTTTTGTTTTATTAGTTTTTATTTCTTATATTTCTTAAATTCTTATTTTTTTTTAAACAATTTAACAACTTATTTATGAATTTTATGTTTTTCTGTAATTTTTTTTGTGAAGGGTTTTTTCTTATTTAATTTAATATAATAAAAATAAAAAAGAGTTTTTTTTCTTATTTAGTTTAATAAAAATAAAAATGAAATTAATAATTTTTTATTTAATTTTTATTCACAACTTATATTAGTAGTAAAAGAATTGTTTTGTCTAATATTTGATTATTACTCTTTTGGTCTTTGATGAATGAGTTTTTATTATTATTCAATTCTTAATTATTAATTAATTTATTTTTGTGTTTAAGGATTTTTATTGTTGAAAGAATTTTCATTGTTATATTCAATTATTGAGATCAAACAATTTTAAAATAATTAATAATTAATGTGAATATAAAAAAAATATATAAAAAAGAAGAAGAAATATAGAGTTCAAATAATTAATGATGAATGCTCATATATATATATATATATAAAATTAAATTAAAATAATCAATCATAAATACTCATATAGAAATAATAAAAAATTAGAAATAAAAATAAAAATAGAGAATTCATTTATTAGTAATAAATGAAATGATAAATGAAAAAGGAAGAGAGAGAAAATATATTAATATTTAATTAATAAATATTTAAATTTAAAAATAAAAGTTAACCATGGTTACTAAAAGAGGCTAAATGAGTCAATTTTTGATAGTACGTACGTTTAAATGAACTTTTATTAGTACATACGTCTAAGTGAGCTAGTTGTACAAGTACATACGTCTAAGTGAGCTTTTTTCCTTTTTTGTTTGATGGGTAATATAAGAAAGTAGTAAAAAATGTAAAAGACTATTTTACCTTTATATTTATATAAATTATTTTGAATTATTATTCTAATATTTATTTTAAAGATAGTTTTAATTATTAATTATATTAAAATTAATAAAAATAATATTTAATTATTATATAGATGTATTTTAAAAATAAATATTACTAATATTATACGATTTACACTATTTTATATATAATTTCATATTATTTAACTTATATAGTTATATTAATAAAACTTATATATATATAAATTAATATTTAATAATTATATTTAAAATTTATGTATTATTATAAATATTTGTATATTTAAAAAAATATTAATTGTTTGTATAAAATAAAATATTAATAATAATAATTTTATAAAATAATATTGATAATTGTTTATTTATTGTTATTATTATTTAAATTAGAAAATTAAATATAGTTAAATATAAATTAATATTTAGTTATTATTATTAATTGTATTTTAAATATAATACAAAAAAAAAAAATTTGAATAATTTTATAAAATTAAAGAATAAAACAGGAATATTAAATTTTATAAAATTTTGTACATCCTTGTAATAGGCAAGAGTGGGTATTATATAATACATTTTTCAAGGTATAAACTATACTTAAATAACACTGTTGTATAAATATTAAATCACCAAACAACTATTATAATTTACTATAGAGGTATAGATTATACTATATCTACAATTATATACCTCATAACAAACATGTTTAAAATTTAAACTCAACAAAATCATCCCTTCAATAAAATAAATTCTTTTTCTTAATAATTCTTTTCTCTTATATTTCTCTTTACCATATATAAATATATTTTATCTCATATTTTTTTCTTTGATCATATAAAAATATATATTGTCTTATCAATAATTATATATATATATATATAATTTTATAAATGGAAAATAATAATAACTATTTTTCTTTCTAATTATTCTCTCTCATTAATTAATTATATAAATATATTCTCACTAATTATATAAAATATATTTTTTTATTAATAATATATATATATATATATATATATATATATATATATATATATATATATATAAACGCACTTACCTTATATATATATTATATTATTTTTCATCATTAATTTTATATAAATACCTTTTATCTTTTATCATACATTTATTATTTTATTATATAATATATATATAAATATATAATATTTTCTTTATGAGTATAAATAATTTTTTCGTTAATATAAAAATTAATTAATTAGTAATAATATTAAATACAAAATATATATACATACACAAAATAATAAAATTATTTCAACAATCTCAAGTGATCTAGCAGTTAAAGTGTTCATATTTCATATTTAAAACTAGGGTCCGAATCCCAAAATATGCAAATTTATATTTTTAATAATGGGGACTATAATATATGGTGGCGCAATTTTTAAACAAAAGATACGAGACATTTGAAAGTATGAGGTCAGAATTAGTGGTTGGTTTGACGAGTATTTGAAAGTGTGAGGTCACGAGATGGAGGTCGGGTTGTGGGTGGTTTGTCAAGTATGAGGTCAGAATTAGAGGTTGATTTGACGAACATTTGAAAGTGTGAGGTCACGAGATGGAGGTCGGGTGATGGGTGGTTTGTCGGCCGAAGAAATAAAGAGGCATATAAAAAAATGTGAGTCACAAGATGATTGTCAATTGGGGTTAGTGGTTTGTTTGACATTGGCTAAAAGGTCTGTGATCAATTAAGATTGGTTGTTGATTTTTTGTTGATTTGTTATTGATTTGTTGAAGTGAGAGTAAAAGAGAGGTCGATTAAGATTGGTGAGTGATTTGTCGAGAGATAAAGAGGCATATGAAAAAAGTGGCAGTCATAAGATTAGGGCTAGTGGGTAGTTTGCCAAAAGGATAAAGAAGCATATGAGCGCATAAAGAGACATGAAAAAGTGTGAGTCACAAGATAAGGGTTTGGGGGTTAGTGGTTGGGTTTTGATGATGGATAAGAGGTGTGTGATCAATTGAGATTGGTTGTTAATTTGTTGAAGTGAGAGTAAAAGAGAGGTCGATTAAAATTGGTGAGTGTTTTGTCGAGAGATAAAGAGACATATGAAAAAGTGTGAGTCACAAGATTATGGTCAGTCAGTGGTTTTCCCAAAGGATAAAGAGACGCATGAAAAAGTGTGAGTCACAAGATGAAAACCAATTGGGGAGTTAGTGGTTGAGTTTGACGAGAGATAAGAGGTATGTCATCAATTAAGGTCGACTAAGAAATATATAAAAAAAATGTGAGTCACAAAATGAGAATCAATTGAAGAGTTAAGTGGGTGTAAAAAGAATAAAATATATATTAACATTAAGTTTAGATTAAACTTAATTTTTACAAACTAAAACCAATTTAAAATTAATTATATTTGAATAATATTAATTTTATCTATAATATTTATAAATAAATAATATTTTATATATATTATATATATATTCTTATCCGTGCAAATAAATGAGATTCGTGCTAGTTTTATATAATAGAAATTGAATATTTAATTTATAACATTTCTCACAAAATAAAAGTTATAAAAATCACTCCTCAAATATATTTGAGTTGATATTGTGTTTTGTTTAATGCGATATTTTATTTAGTTGAATTGGATTTTTTCATTTTGAATCTTTATAATCCAAATAATACTTTCAATTATTGGTCTTATTGGTGAGTCGATTGTTATTCATTATTACAATTATTTTAAAGATCATTTCTCGAATTTATGTTCGTCGTCCAAAGAAATAATATTAAAGGATCTGAAGATATATTTCATATTTTTAATAAAAATTCATTCAAACAGTTTTTTTAGTTTGAAACCTTATACATGTATCTTCTAATTATTTTGTGCAAAATATTTTTGGCAAGACTGTTTAAAATATTAGGTAAAAAATCTTCTTACATTGTTTAATTGTTTTCTTCTGACTTATTTTATTTCATTACTTATTGATATGAATTTTGGAGACATTTTCAAGATGGTTGTATATTTATTATTAGAATTTCAATTATTATAAAATTTATATTATTTAACACTTAATTTTTTATTTAATTGATATTATTTTGTAATTTAACTTTCTATAGTTAACTCTTGATTTGAATTAATAGTAATAATAATTATTTTTTACAAATATTTAATTTATTAATTATTAATTAAAATAAAATTTAGTATAAATAAAATATTATTTATAATACCTAATATATAAGATTCTTGTGTAGTTCTCTCTAGGGGTGTAAGCCGAGTACCATATTCGAGTACCATACTCCGTGTGCCATACTCGACTTATAGATACTCAAATTACCACAATTAAATTAATATTATTAAGTGCATACATTTTTTTTTTATTTAAACTTGTTTTTCAATTAAAACATTTTAATTTAACATAAATAATTTTTTTTAATTGAGATATTTAAAAAAAAATATATATATATATATTAAAAAAATATTTTAAAATGGGCCTATTATATTGCTTAATTTATAATCTTATTGGGCTTTTAAATTGAGGAACTGGCCTGCTATGCCGACATTGTATTAGCGGTGGCATCTTCTTCCTCTATTCATTCAACGGAAGGGTTTACTCTTCCGCATTCTCTCATCCTAAACCTGCAACTTTTTCTTTCTCATTCTCATCAGCCATGGTTAGTGTATTCACTTTTGCTTAATCTTGTATATCCTTAGTTATATTCGCCATCTTCACTGTTGAATCACGTATCGATTTGTTTCTCAGCCTCAAGGAGATTACATAGAGCTTCATAGGAAGAGGAATGGCTATCGCCATGACCACTTCGAACGCAAACGTAAGAAGGAGGCTCGTGAAGTCCACAAACGTTCGCAGATTGCTCAGAAGGTCACATTTCATCTACTTTACCTAATCTATATATATATCTTATTGTTTTGTTTTGGAAGTTCTAATTATTGGTTTGTTCGTCAATGAGCAGACTCTTGGTATCAAGGGTAAACTGCTTGCTAAGAAACGTTATGCTGAGAAGGCCTTAATGAAGAAAACGTAAGCTTCATTCATATGATATTTCAATTTATTGAATTTATTGACCTAATATGTTATTAATGTTATTATATGATGAATTATAGACTGGCTATGCATGAAGAATCATCAAATAGAAGGAAGGTTGATGATAATGTTCAAGAAGGAGCAGTTCCTGCATATTTGCTTGATCGTGACACAACAGCAAGGGCTAAGGTATATATTACTATATGAGATTGTTGTTCTTAATCTGGTTAGGGCAATTTCAACATTGTTGATTCTTTCTCTTCAGGTTCTTAGCAACACCATTAAGCAAAAGAGGAAAGAAAAAGCTGGGAAATGGGATGTTCCACTACCAAAGGTATGATTTTGTAGACTGATTTGAAATTTTAATTTTAATTCTTATATATGTTAACAACATATCTGCTATTTTATCCTCGAAATTTAGATTTGTTGTTTCTCATATGTCAATATTCGTAGCCTAGCTCGTCCTTGAACTCTAACACCTAACATAAGTGTCAAATATCGGTGCTTGGTTGGATAAGATGTAATTTATCACTAGTAGTAGTGGTAGATTTACCCTCAAAATTTATGTGTATTGTTTTTGACATGTCAATATCCATAACCTAGCTTGTCCTTGAACTCTAACACATAAGTGTCTAATATTGATGCTTGGTTGGGTAAGATGTAATTTCACTAGTAGTGGTAGATTTTCCCTCAAAATTTAGATGTATTGTTTCTGATATGTCAATATCCATAACCTAGCATCTCCTTGAAACATAACACACAAGTGTCTAATATTGTTGCTTGGTTGGGTAAGATGTAATTTATCACTAGTAGTGGTAGATTTACCCTCAAAATTTAGATGTATTGTTTCTGATATGTCAATATCCATAACCTAGCTTATCCTTGAACTACACATAAGTGTCTAATATCGATGATTGGGTAAGATGTAATTTATCACTAATAGTGGTAGATTTACCCTCAAAATTTAGATGTATTGTTTCTGATATGTCAATATCCATAACCTAGCTTATCCTTGAACTCTAACACATAAGTGTCTAATAACGATGCTTGGTTGGGTAAGAAGTAAATTTATCACTAGTTGTGGTAGACCTCGTGATGTCAACTGTAAATTTGATCATGTTTACTTTAATGTAAATATGTGTCTGGTCATAGGGGCCCATTTGGAAATGCTTTTACTTGTCGATATCTTATGTTGATTTGGATTCACGTATGAAAGCAGAACTTAGAGTCAAATTTGTAAATTTATTGGCAGTTTTTCATGTGGATACAAGATTCAGAACCAGCTACAGAAAGTGTTTCTAAATGGACAATTGTTTTCTCCTGTTGGCTGCTAAACATGTTTTATTGTAAAACCTAAGGAAAATGAATACTATGTCAAGTAGAAGCGAAGAAATGACATTAAAATTTCTTGAATGGTCTTCTTGTTGTATCTTTATATTTGGAATGGGATGAATAATTTTTTGATTGATAACCAATGTGCTAAAGCAATTATTTGTTTCTTATTCAGGTGAGACCCGTGGCTGAAGATGAAATGTTTAGGGTTATAAGGACTGGTAAACGAAAAAGTAAGTATTTTTGCCTTTTATAGTTTGATCTATCATTAAATATATATATAAGAATAATATTCCATAGATTATTAAAACAACTCATGTTTCTTGACAGCCAAGCAGTGGAAGAGGATGATTACAAAAGTGACATTTGTTGGAGAAGGTTTTACAAGAAAACCTCCAAAGTACGAGAGGTTTATTCGTCCTTCAGGCTTGCGATTCAATAAAGCTCACGTCACACATCCCGAACTGAAATGCACTTTCAATCTTCAAATCATTGGTGTTAAGAAAAATCCTAATGGTCCCATGTATACTTCTCTTGGGGTTATTACCAAAGGAACAATAATTGAGGTAATTTGTTTGCAGTTACTTTGTTTTTTTAACTAGATTCCATAATTTCTGTTTAATCTTGCAGGTGAATGTAAGTGAATTGGGTTTGGTCACTCCTGCTGGAAAAGTTGTATGGGGTAAGATTATATGATTCTTTTCTGATGATGATTATGATGAATGTTTGTATTACCATTATTAACATATTATGTTTATTTAATGATGCAGGGAAGTATGCTCAAGTAACAAATAATCCCGAAAATGATGGGTGTATTAACGCAGTTCTGTTGGTGTAGTAGCGCGGTTTTTTTTGTTTGAATCTTTGTTTTATTTCAATTGATAATTGAGAAAAGACTTTAAATTCCTTTAAATTCCTGGTTGTAATTTATTAACAACATTGTATTCAATTTTGCTTATAGTTTAAACTTTTTTCTATTATCTATCTACTTTCATAACTTATTGTTAGTTGAATGCATGATTTCAAATATTTAATGTTATTATTAAAGATTTCACATTCATAAAAAAATGTAATTATTGCCTTCTATATTTTTTTAATTTATAATCTTATATCTAAATACTTGTCGTTAAAATTACCATTACTTGATCAAATAAATGGAGTCTGGTTGAGTTTTCACTCAAAGATTTATTTCTACTATATCAATCTCTTAATATATTTCATAGTCTATAATTAAGAAAAAATAACATTTGTACCGGGTGACAATTCACTTGAGTTTATATTAAAATTTTATTTCTGCTTGATATCATTTTTTTAAATCATCATCTCTTAGTGAAAACAATTATTCTATTGTTTGATAGTTGAATCTAGTCCATTATTCATTTTGTATTTGAAAGAATGAAAAAAACAAATAAAAAAGCCATCCTTCTTTCAGATTTATATATATATATATATATATTTAAAATGAATTCTGTCAATAAATATATTTTATCTTATATTATTTTTTCTTAATTATTTTCCTCTATCATTAATTATTATATATGTATAATATTTTATTTATTAATATAAATAATTTTTTGATTAATATAAAAATTCACTAATTGGTAATAAATATTAAATACAAAATATATATACATACACAAAATAATAAAATTATTTCAACAATATCAAGTGGTTTAACGGTTAAAGTGTTCACATTTATACTTAAGACCCGAGTTTAAATTCCAAAACATGCAAATTTAGATTTTCAAGAATGCATTTTTAACTAAAATATATGGTGACACAACTTCTAAACAAATGATATAAGACATTTAAAAATGTGATGTCGGAATTAGTGGTTGGTTTGACGAATATTTGAAAGTGTAAGGTCACGAGATGTATGTCGGTAGTGAGTGATTTATCGAGTGTGAGGTCGGAATTAGTGGTTGATTTGACGTTAGATAAGAGGTCTGTGATCAATTGGGATTGATTGTTGATTTGTTGAAGTGAAAGTAAAATAGATGTCGACTAAAATTGGTGAGTGGTTTGTCTAGGGATAAAAAGACATATGAAAAAGTGTGAGTCACAAGATTATGGTTAGTGAATGGTTTATCGAAGGATAAAAAATACATATGAAAAAGTGTGAGTCACAAGATGATGGTCAATTGAGAGATTAGTGGTTGAGTTTGACTAGAGATAAGAGATATGTCATCAATTGAGGTCGGCTAAGATTGATGAGTAATTTACCAAGAGGATAAAAAATATTTAAAAAAAAGTGATGATGATAATTTAGGAGTTAAGTGGGTGTGCTAAGAGGATAAAATATTTGTTAACATTAAGTTTAAGATTAAACTTAATTTTTACAAACTAAAAGAAATTTTAAATAATAATATTAATTTTATTTAAAATATTTATAGATAAATAATATCTTTAATATATTTTTAATTGTGCAATTGCACGGAATTCATGGGAGTATTAACTAATTAGTTAATTTTTTATTTATAATTTTAAATGTTGTAATATTATATATTTTAAAATTTTATTAAATTACATAAAATATATTAATTCCTTTTCAAAAAATAAAATAGGCTACCTCATTGTTTTTTCTTATTTATTTTATTTTCACTCCACATATTTTTGTTTTCATTTTACTTTTAAAAAAATTCATTGAAATTTTAAATTTATCCTTTACAATTATTTATATATATAAAATTTTAAACTGAATAATTTTTAAATAAATATTTTTTAAAACTAATATTATAATATCATTGAAAACAAACTCAATAATTAATTAAAAGTGATTAATATGAAAATATATATGTATATACTTGAAGGATTAATAAGAAAGCTATCAAATAATTTGAGGGCTAATATATTATTAGCGTCTTCTCTTCCTCGCCTTATACCTAGGTCAAAGACGATTGTTCTTGAGAGGAATTTATAGAGAGAGAAACAGTGTAAAGGGCGAAAGAGAGATAGAGAGAGAGTATCGGAACAGGAGAAAAGCGACGAACAGATGGCTTCCAGTGCGGCGGTGCCTTTTTGGAGATCAGCAGGGATGACATACATAACGTATTCAAACTTGTGCGCTAATCTTGTCAGGAACTGTCTTAAGGAGCCCTACAAGACCGAAGCCCTAACTCGTGAGAAGGTTCACTTCACCGTTTCCAAATGGGCCGATGGCAAGCCTCAGAAGCCAAGTAAAGTCCTAATTTCATCTCTTTTTTGCTTTTGTTGATTCCGATCTGATAACTTAGTTCTTCGTTTATGGTAATTACGCAAGGCATATCTTGGTTTATCTGATTACGATTAATGTGATCTGTCTGTTCTGATTCAATGAGTATGATCTACTGTGCGAACGATTATATTTGCTGTTGAAATGACGAATGTAGAGAATATAAATTGGCTATGTTTTCTGATACTAGGTTATGATGTAAATTGGTAATCATAGAGAAATTTTTGATTTTGGATCTGATATCAAAATCCTATGGTAGGGTAACTCTGATGATAGATTAGCACTCGAATGTCCCTTCCATTTGTTTTAGCTTTGATGCTAGGTTTGAATAATCTAATGTTCTGAGATGGAAATGTCTGTCATCAGATTGAGGGAAATGTCAGGGATTTCTCACAATTTATGTGATAAATTTCCACTTTAATATCAATTCATCTATCTTTGATTCTGAGCTGAACCACAACCATGAATGATTTTGTTTGAAACTGAAGCTTTTTCGTAGTTTTCTTATCCTCAATGTACTGCTGTTTCTATGCTTTTCATATGTTGAGATTGTTTGAATTAATCACAAATAGGATGAATCAGAAAGAAATTATATTGGTTATGAAATTGATAAATAGAACATGTCTGGATTATGTTAACTCCTGATTCATTGTTTCACATAGAATTTGAATAGTAACAAGGTGAATGAATACATGGAATATCCTTGTTTAATGTCTTTGCTGCCTTCATAATTGTGTTGAATTTCCCTTTTATTCCATTAGGTTATGTTAAGATGAGTGAAATTGCATAGTTGAATTTCTATTTGTCGACATCTTCTCATCCAAACCCAGCTTCAGCTTGAAAAAGTGTTTCCAAATGAACCCGTGTCAAATTTACCCGCTCTTCCATTAGGCTATGTTTGGATGAGTGAAATTTACAAATTAGTTATAAAATTGATAAATAGAACCTTCTTGGATTATGTTACTCTTGTTCATTTTTTCACGTAGAATTTGAATAGTAACAAGGTGAATGAATACATTAAATATCTTTGTTTATTGTCTTTGCTGCCTTCATAATTGTGTTGAATTTATTCTCTTTCATTAGTCTATGTTTGGATGAGTGAAATTGCAAAGTAGAATTTCAATTTGTTGACATACTCATCCAAACCCAGATCCAGCTCCAGCTCGAGAAAGTGTTTCCAAATGAAATTTCCCGCTCTTCCATTAGGCTATGTTTGGATGAGTGTAATTTCAAATTAGCTATAAAATTGATATATAGAACATGTCTGGAGTATGTTACTCCCAATTCATTGTTTCACATAGAATTTCAATAGTACAAGGTTGATGAATACATGAACACCTTCATAATTGTGTCAAATTTCCCTGCTCTTCTATTAGGCTATGTTTTGATGAGTGAAATTGCGAATTAGAATTTCAGTTTGTTGACATCTTCTTGTCCAAACCCTGCTCCAGCTCCAGCTCCGGAAAGTGTTTCCAAATGAACCCGCCATTTGGCTATGTTTGGATGATTGAAATTGTAGATTAGAATTACAATTCTATGTTTGTATATTTATTTATTTTCTTCATTTTTCTGATCTCTTGTAACTGCATATAACCCTATTTTTAGCTAATTAACAAAATAGTTGGAAGAATACTTGTTTGTCACATTACATTTAATAGAATGAAAATTCATTGTCTTTCTCGACTTACTTTCTATTGTTTATTTGTTCATCAGCCACACGATCGGACACTCCATGAATGATGCATGAAGATGTAGCTGAGTTTTTCATCTTCGAGAATTTATTCTATGGCCGGTCTCTTCCGTTTCATCAGTTTGATGTTATGATGCATTTCTTTGTCAATAATGGCATAAACAAACACTTTAGAAGGACATGTTATTATTATCTTGAATTGGGTTTTGCTTAATAAGATTTGACTTGCTGAAAATGGAAAAAACATGTATTTTCATGTTAATGATATATGCAAGAATATTCTATTTCTAGTTTGGAAAGTATTCATGCTTATTTGAGAATTACTTTTTCCCATTAATTTCTAGCTTAATTTTTATAATGTTTTTATATTGAAGAGTTTTGGAAATTGACTTAAAAATATTTGATAATACACTGCTTTGGTATTTTTTGTTTTTTCAATATTAATTTAAATGTAGTAAATAAATCATTTTAGCTTTGTTTTTATACTATTCTTCTAAAAATTTATATCATTTTCTTTATTAAATAAAGACAAATAATCTGTATGTAGTAAATATATCTGACCATAAATAGACAAGAATAATTATATTTTTTTAAATATTACATCTAACAACAGTTCAATACTTTTATTTTATTCATTTACATATATTTGTTTTATCATTCTAAACAAATAATAAAGTTAATATTCAATTAGAATAAATAATAAAGTTACTTAAAAACAATACTTATAAATTTAATATTCTAAATACAATAATATCATATTTCGAGTCTGAATATTTGATATGTCGGGAGTGATTCATGACACTAAATTACCGTTCTTATCATTAGTTTTCTTTGATTATATGAAGAAGTCTTATATCTTGCTGTATAATGGATTCGACAAATTAAATATTTCTTTGTTTATTCGAACGGGTATATTAAGTAATTTGATTTGGATGAACACCAAAAATAAAGAAAACAATATTATTAGTTTTCCTAAAATATAATTTCTTTTAAAAAAATACAGTATAAATATAAGATATAATAAGAAATCTCATCAATTATGTATTACAATTTATTCATTTATGTTTTTTTTATTTTTATTTTAATGATAACGGTTAACGAGAATTCAAGATAATACGTTATAAAAAAGAGATCACACAGAAAACGTTTAATTGCGCGGGTAGTTTAGTATATTTTCAATGTACTATAGAAAATATTTTAAATCTTCACCCAAATTTAAAATGTAAAAAATATAATTAAATGAGTAACTATAATACCATTTTAAAAATAAGTTATGTAATTTATTTTATATATGTTTTTGGTAAAAAAATATTTTATAATTACAGATAAAGAGAGAGAGAGTCCAAATCAGCGACCGCATTTGGATTTTGGATGGTAGAGAACACCGAAGACGCGCTGGCGAGCCACCAAAACAACCTTCTCTCTCTCTCTATACTCACGCAAACACGTTTTCATCTTCACTAATGCTTGCGAATTGGTCTTTGATTAACTGCATCAGATTCGTATCTCAATCCTCGATCTAAGTTAGTATGTTCTTTAGATTCTGATTGTGAATCCTGTTATTTCTTCTCAATTTCGCGCTTGAATCCTGTTGATTTGTGAATCGGATCTAAGCTGAGGGAAGAAAAGGTATCCTGTTAATGGCTTCTGCTAAAACGTCTCGTCCGAGGTCATTAGCGGTTACTCCGGCAAAAGGCACCAAGGAATCCGGTTCAAAGCTTGAGGAAAACCTCAACGTCTTTAAGTCTGATAATTTCGATGCAGATGCCTTCGTCCAGGCTAAATGTCATACGTTGAACGAGAAGGTAAATCATACTTTTCATTGCATCTGCAGCACATCTACTGTGAATATTAGTTACTATTGAAAAAGATAACATGCTTTTTTTAGCATAACTTAGGTTTTCCTCATTAACATTCAGGTGAATATGAAATATTGTTGATAGATAAAACAACGTTATCACGATTTCTAATTGTTGATAACAGACTCCATTGATATCAATTTCTATAGACGTACCTATAATGCAAATATGTTTAGAGTTCTTTTCTTTTATTGCTTAGCAGTGTGTATATAAGCAAGTGAAGTTATGTTATGGTTGGAGTCTTGAGTTACTTTTCGTGTGATTCGGTTACTAATAACGATAAAATCCCAGGAAATAAGGCAACTATGTACCTATCTTGTGGATTTAAAGAAGGCTTCCGCTGAGGAAATGCGCAGAAGTGTGTATGCGAATTATACTTCCTTCATCCGGTGAGTGCTTTGCAAGTGTTTGCTCGGATACTCGTCGTCCAATTGCAATTTTGATTTATGTAATGTTTGAAGGATTTAATCTCCTATGTATGAAAATAACAAAACCGTAACTTGGGAACCCTAGAATATTATTCCGCATCAAATGCTCGAGGAATTTAAGTATTTATTATGTTTCTTTCTTTAGCCTTCTCAATTGTCGTTTGTATTATCTTTTGCAGTACATCAAAGGAGATATCTGATTTAGAAGGGGAACTTTCATCTATCAGAAACTTACTATCTACTCAGGCAACTTTAATTCATAGTTTAGCCGATGGAGTTCATATAGATTCATTGTCAGACACCATTCCTTTGGAGTATTCTATAAATGAACCATTAGATCACGACGGAAAAGAATCCAGTGAGATGGAGAATTACCTCATAGAATTGCCTGATCTACTTGATGTCCTATTGGCTGAGAGAAGAGTGGTTGAAGCTCTACAAACTCTTAGTGAAGGAGACAATATTATTTCTGAAGCAAGACAAAAGAAAATTCTAACCCCAAAAGTGCTCATGACACTAGAAACAGCAATTATAGGAAGGAGACAAAAGCTAGCTGATCAACTAGCTGAAGTGGCCTGCCAACCTTCCACCAGGGGTAATGAGCTTCGTGCAGCTATTTCAGCTCTAAAAAAGCTAGGTGATGGCCCTCGCGCTCACAGTTTATTACTCAATGCGCATTATCAAAGGTATCAGTATAACATGCAAAGTCTTCGTCCATCAAGCACCTCTTACGGAGGAGCATACACAGCCGCGCTGTCGCAACATGTATTCTCTGCCATTGCTCAGGCAGCTAGTGATTCCCTACTTATTTTTGGTAAGGATCCAGCTTATGCTTCTGAGCTTGTGATGTGGGCTACAAAACAAACTGAGGCATTTGCACTTCTTGTCAAAAGACATGCATTGGCTTCATGTGCAGCTGCTGGAGGTTTAAGGGCGGCAGCAGAATGCGTGCAAATAGCTTTAGGACATTCATCTTTACTTGAAAGCCGTGGCTTGTCACTTTGTCCTGTGCTTTTGAAGCACTTTAGACCCAGTGTTGAACAAGCTCTCGAAGCTAATTTAAAACGTATAGAAGAGAGCACTGCTGCATTGGCTGCTGCTGATGATTGGGAACTTACTTATCCTCCAGCTGTCACACGTCAACATGGAAGATATTCAGCTACATCCGTTGGTGCTACTGGGTCATATCAACATAAACTGTCTACTAGTGCTCACCGATTCAATTTGATGGTCCAGGTGAATAACCCCTTTTTCATGTTTCGTTGTACTGTAATCTACTGTGGATGAAATATTTAACCGAGCTTTTAAAGCCTCCATCAAAAGATGTCTGATATTGCTACACAAGCATTTGGTTAGACTTCTGCTGATTTACAAGATTTAGTGTTTTGGGCTTTTTTTTTGCTTATATTGGTTCCCCAAGCATCCTCTTTCCTGAGTGAAGGTAAGCATCATTGCTTTGCTCTCAGCAAAGGACAGGCTGTCTACAAACTAGACTAAGCTATGCTTATTTGTCATTGGCATTATTTTGTATTCCAGTTGTGGTGGAGATACCATTACCACAAGGAAATTGTTCAGAATTCTCAATGAAGAGCTTTGGTTAGTGATGTGGAATGCATACAAATTTTTTCTTCACCATATTGTTGATCATGAGTAGTTTAGTATTGATCTTGTGAAATAGGTTATCACTTTCCAATCATTTTTATTCTTTTCATAGTTTTATGGATCTTAGTTAATAAAAACATGCCTCCACTTCTGTGCAGCAAGGAATGTTCTATTATTGCTGTCTTGAATTGGGTTTTATTTCATAATATACTTGGAATATGTATTGAATATCTAGCAATGAGTTACTGGCTAGTGTAAAATACTTGATTAATCACATGGATATTTTATGTATCAGCTGGCTGTTTTTCCTTTTACGTATTCTATTTCTTTTAATGCTAATTCTTCTTGCATTATTGCTTTCATCCTGCAATATCTCTTGTTCATTCTTCCAAACTGTGTTATAGGATTTCTTCGAGGACGTGGGTCCACTTCTCAGCCTGCAGCTGGGTGGTAAAACATTGGAAGGTTTATTCCATGTGTTTGATTCCTACATTAACCTTCTTATAAGAGCATTGCCTAGTTCCGTGGAGGAAGACTCATATCTTGACGGTTCTGGAAATAAAATTGTTGGAGTAGCTGAAACTGAAGCACAACAAGTTGCATTGCTTGCAAATGCGTCACTGTTAGCAGAAGAACTACTACCGCGTGCAGCGATGAAACTTGCCCCATTGAATCAGGGAAATTACAATGATGATATCCGTAGAAGACCCTCTGATCGGCAAAATCGCCATCCTGAGCAAAGAGAATGGAAGAGGCGTCTAGTGAGTTCAGTTGATAAACTCAAGGATACTTTCTGTAGACAACATGCTCTGGATCTTATTTTTACCGAGGAAGGTGATAGTAGCCTTAATGCAGACATGTATATAAATTTGGATGGGAATGCAGATGAAATAGACTGGTTTCCTTCGGCTATTTTCCAGGTATGTGTCTCATCAACAATCTTATGCTCTTTGCTTTCTGTATATTTTTTAGGTTCTGTGTAGTGGAGTTGGTTTGTACAATCTACTATTTCTTTTGGGAGTAAATCTAAATATATTTTTTTAGTTCAGGATGTCTGCACAGCTTTAATACTAGTTTGGATAGAATATTTTGGCATCAAGTATCTATGTCAATTCTTTCTCCACCTTTTGAGGATTCTTTTTGACAAATTAAACGGATTCAGAATCTTTCAACGTAGTCTTAGATTTTATAATTTGGTCTCTTTGGGTTGACATTTGACTCAAAACATGACATTCTTAACATGAAGCTTCCTCCTCCATCTGTTGCGCTTTGCTGGCTACCTTTCATGTGCATAAGTTAAATGCGAATCTTCACTAAATTTAAGTCTAATTCTTGTTAACCCATTAAATTGGCAACACCTATATGCTGTATTTCTTTCCATCTAGCTGGACCATGAAATCCATTTTTTATTTATACATGGTGCGTTGGATAAAATTGAAAATTAGAAAATAAATGTTGAATAAACCAAATGAAAATATCTAATTTCGAAGTACTTGATTTGATAAAATGTATAACTAATGTTGGGAAAGTACTTAAAAGACTATATGACCCATATAATGACTTAATTTGAGTATTTTTCAAGGGTTAGAGTTGTCTTTTGGATGTTGTTACTACATTATTTTGTTAATTCATTCCTAGTTTATTGAATTATGTTAGATTTTTAGCATAATTTAAGTTGAATCTAAATAATTAATTAAAATAAAAATTCTCAAATAATTTTAATTCAATCAAGCACTTAATTAGATTAAATGATAACCTGTGTTATCAAACACAATCATAGTCATTAGTTATTAAAAATCCAGTCTCTTGTGCTTCTCAGAGATTTTGATAAATGGTTACTACAAAAACTTTGACCATTTAAACAACCAATGAATTTGCTGTTTAATGCTTAACTAGGAGTGTACTTGTATTCTTAGATGACTGCCAATCCAAGTCTTTCTTCAACTAACAAGCCAAATATGTCCACTCAATGAGCCTACTTGTCACAATCTCAGTCACAAATCACAATCAAGAATTCACGATCTCATTGGAAATCGCCAAAACTAAGATTGAAAGTGTTTTTTTTGGGTTAGGTATAAGATTTTCTGCATCATGATCCATATTAATGTGTGATTTTGTTGCTTCATTTGGTATAGAAATCATTTTCAATATCATGGTCTAAATTATAGTATAATTTTCTGTTTCATTTGGTAAATATATTTTTTCCTCCAATAGACTATTTTATTGATCAATATGAGCCCGTTAATATGTTCACAGATGATATTTTTCACTCACTAATGTGTGGTTTAAGTTGGTTCTCTAGTTCATTGTTGACCATCATTGCCAATTTAGATCCTCACATAATTTTTTGTTGGGGTTTGTCAGGAACTTAATATAAAACTTAATAGGATAGGTAGCATTGCTGCAGATATGTTTGTGGGAAGGGAAAGGTTTGCTTTGTTGCTCTTCATGAGGCTCACAGAAACAGTCATCTTATGGCTTTCTGATGACCAGAGTTTTTGGGATGATATTGAGGAAGGGCCAAGACCTTTAGGTCCTCTTGGTCTTCAACAGGTTTGTAAAGTTGTTACCTAATTGACAGATATGCAGCCATTGAAACTGAAATCTTTTGTCTTTGCTTATTTTTGTTTTGTAGTTCTACTTGGATATGAAGTTTGTCCTTTGCTTTGCATCACAAGGACGTTTCATGTCAAGGATTCTCCAACGAGTCATCAATGAAATCATAAACAGAGCAATGGCTGCATTTGCTGCAACAGGATTGGATCCATACAGGTACTCAAGATTCTTTTTTTATTCAACTTTTGATGATGGTCATCGATTTGATGTAGGGTTATTTGGAAAAAAAATTCTAGGACAGTGTTTGATAAAATGACTTATTTGATAACTCATATTTATAATTACTTATTTTTGTAGACTTAAGTGAAAATATGTTAAAAGTAAAAAGCTAAAATGTCTAGTTTATTTTAAAAGAGGAAAGAAAGTTAAATACGATACTATAAAAAGAATCACCAAAAGACCAATTTATCCTCTAAATTTAATAAAATTACTAGTATATAAAAAGTTGTAACCCACTAACGTAGCTCAAGTGACAAGAGTCGATGGCCAAATGTCACGGGTTCGATTCTCACTTAGAATGCCTTAAGTTGAAGTGCAGGTCATGATTATGTGCACTAGATTCTTCATGTTACAAGATTATTTCGAACACCATTTAGAATAAATTATAAATTAAGTTTAAAAAGAAAATACTTTATCAAACGAATTTAAATATTGAGTACTTAAAGTTTAGTTTAGATGTTTCTATTTTGTTAATTCAGTTTTTATTTTATCTCCAGATATTCAGAACTTAAAATTCAGTATTTTTTTTTGCAGTTTTATCAATCATGGCTAGGTTATGAAATCAAAACCTTTTTATATTTTAGTTGAAAGGATAGGTGACGTGATAAAGAGATTTTTTGAAATAACCCAAGATCATACAAGCTCTAATTGTCGGGACTAAAATTGTTCTATATCTATTAAACCCATAAAACCCTTAAGCTATGTTTTTTTATGAAGGATTTGTAATTGGAAAATAAACCCTTAAGCTATGTTTTGTTATGAAGGATTTGTAATTGGAATTAGAATTTGAAGGTCCAAATCTGTTTATTATCATATTTTCAATTCCAATTTATACCAATCCAAACATAGCGTTAAAGTATGTCAATTTGGAATTCCGCCCTTAAATTATTAAACCCTTTCTAAACAAGTTTTTGAAGAGATTTGTTTTTTTGTTCACACTCTCGACCATAACCATTTGGGCCTTTATCTCTATTGCTGATGATTGTTAATGGCGTGTAACAGTGTACTCCCAGAAGATGAATGGTTTAATGAGATCTGCATAGAAGCAGCCGAGAGATTAAGTGGTAAACCAAAAGGTATCAATGGCGAAAGAGATCCCAATAGCCCAACTGCCTCCATATCTGCACAATCAGTTTCGTCTATCAGATCTCATGGGAGTGGTTAATTCGATTTCCCCCATCTTCTTCCCCATATGATCGATGTATATTGAATCTGAATCACCTTCTCCATCTTGTATTTATAGGTCCCTTTTTCTTTTTCTTGTCCCTCATTAGTTGTTGGCGTTTGTTGCAATTTCTCCTTTTCTCTGTATCGATCTTTTAGTCAACAACATAAAATTCTGTCATGTTCATGTGATATAGGAGAGACTATGTAATTTGGTGCATTGATGAATTTGGACAAGAGTTGTTTTTGTTCTTTCATGTGTGCAAATGTATATTTGCATTGAATGTTATATGGACTGATTGTTGATTGATTCGAAATAATTAGGGCAATAACATGATTGTTGTATTGAATTTCTTCATATTGTTCTTAAAGTTTTAGGTCTGTTTCTTTAGATTTTCTGGATGCTTGAATCATTAGGGTTAGAATTATTGCCGTACTTATTCAATTCAAATTGAAAAATATCTGAATTTTTTTATTGATATACCAACTTAATCTTTTCTCTATTAAATTAAAATTAATTTAATATGTATATAAATTATTGGAGGGGGTATGATTGAATATTCAAAACACTATTAACTCTGCAATAGTCATCCCGTTAAATGTATAGAAAAATCTAAAACAAAATTGGAAAATTATGTTTTCAAATATATGAATCATAAGTCTTGTCTACTCACAAAATAGTTTTTTGAGCAATTCGTTTATAAGAAAATTGATCTTAATTAAAAATATATATATTAATTTGAATTAAATTTACTTAGTTATTTAGATAAAGTTAACTATGAAAAAATTGGTTAGACTTCTTACAACAAGTGAAAATAAAATAAAATTTCACGGGATCTTTTTGTGTATTAAAAATAAAATAAAATTATTTTGATCATTATTCTAAACTATTAAATTATTTAATTTATTAATTAAAATTCTAAAAATTATTCCATTAGTTTTATTCAATTTACATAAAAAAAAACATTTTATTGATTTATTTGTAAAAGAATTCATATAAATAATTTTTTTTTAAAATATTATAGGATTTAAGGCATGAATTTTTTTTAAAACATTTATATTTATGTAATATTTTAGTCTATATTATTTTGTGGTGGTTAATTGTACTTAAATATATTTTTGATCAATTTAGGCAAATTACTATGTCAACACAAATGGATTATGGATAACAAATATGTGTATATGTAATTTTTTAAGATATTATTTTTTTAGATTTGAGAAGCTAACAATTCCAAAGTTATAAGTTTATTTTCATTTAAAACGTGAATCTCATAATTAAATTAAACTACTTCTTATAAATCATAGAATATGAACAACTTATACAACTATACATCATAATTTTTATTTTTAAAATCAGTTTATTCCTAATAAAAACTAGTAGATTTTAGTAGAATTAAATCTGAAAAATGTTTTAAAGTGAAAACATACAAGATTTTTTTCACTGAGTTATTTTGGTGAAAACTATAAAACTATACAAAACTAAACTAACTGAATAACAATATAAAACTTTACAAAACTAACTAACTGCATAACCAAATGTTGTTAAGTTGACAGGTTGAGCACAACCATACCTTGCTAGTTCAGGTCTACTGCTTCTCTAGCATCTAACTAATTTTAAAGAACATATTGTTTAACATATTCTCTATGGCCTTTGTCGCCACATGAGCTGCATCGTCTCCTTGATGTTTAATATGTCATTTTGACTTTGGAAGACATCATCATGAACCGCCACTCCTCATATTTTGCTTTCTTGAGTTGGGTTTGAAGGTGGTGACTTATCTACTAAAAAGATACACAGTGTAGTGCGATGTGGGACAGTGAATTCATCCAAATTTTGCTTTCTTTAGATAGCAGTGACCGACTGACCGGAGTCTGGATTCAGGCCGTCGATTCCTCCTCCGAACAGGTTCGTTATTGCCCTAGATTTTGATTTGGATCACGAAAACAATTGATTATGAAATCTTCGGAAAGGTTGAATTTGGATCACGAAAACGATTGATTATTATGAATTTGTCTTTATTCAATAGGTTGAATTTGGGCATGAATCGATCATCGAAGCTTCAAGGAAATTACAATGATTTGGTGGCTGAGAGTGATCAGAAAACCATAGACTGGACTTTTTTTTCTTCATTCTGTGCATTTCTTTATCAAAGTGATGCAACAGTTTTTTCCATAGACTTGATTCATAAGAATATTATTAAAAAATGACAAGTTTTTTTGGATTTGTGCATTCATTCATGGACTGGTAGAGGTTTATTCCATTTAACAGATAGTGACATTGGCTTACTATTTTGCAATGAGCAGACAGATTCACACAGATTACACATTCATGTCATTTTCATTATGAAATATATGATTTCTCACATAACATAATAAATAGTCATAAGATACTCTTTTCTTGGTAAATATTATAATTAATTCAAGGCTAGAGACTTCCTTAAATAGCAAAGGTCCCATGTATGGTGAAAATCAAGCTCCACAAAGAAATGAGGTCCTCAAACAACTTCAGTGTTTACCTCTTGGTTCTTTATTTGAGTTTTTCAGGATCTGAATCTCAAAGAGATGTTAATAATAGCACTGTTTTATTTAACGTGGGCGTGATTCTTGATACGACCACATTTGTAGGTAATATTGGATTAACCTATTTAGAAATGGCTCACTCTGATTTCTATTCAACTCATACTAGTTACAGAACCAGGTTGGTTCTTCATGTGAGGGATTCAAATGATCAAATTATTGACGCTGCTGCAGCTGGTAATATCTCATTCAGGTTCTCTTAACTGTTTCTCACTTCCTTGTTTTGGTTATGGTGAATAAACATTGTTTCCATTTTAAAATACCATTACTTTTTATGCTAATCTAGTTCATCTTTGTCCAATTGACTGATGAGTGATGACCTTTTGCAATATAATTGTTCCTTGCCTTCTGTAATTAGTAGAGTTGCAATTAATGTTAATATTTTTGTATCTTGTTCCTTTTCCAGATATAATGAAAATGTCTGAAAATGAATTTTAAGTACTTGATATATAAGTTGATTTTTTTTTTTTTATCAAATATGGAACTAATGTCATAAAATACTTCAAGACTATTCTACTCTGATAGTAACGTAATTTAATTAATTTATAGGGGTACAATTGTCTTTTGTATGCTACGGTATTACTGAGTTACACCATCCACAACTTACCGAATTTTTAGATAACAATCAACAAATGAACTTAATTCAAATAAGCACTTAATTGTATTACCAAGTTAAGTCATTCATGGTCTATGAAGTTCGTCATTATGACCTTGTCTAAGTAGTTTATGTATTTCATTGTCTTTTTGATCATTGCCTCCATCATTGGAGGTTTCCCGCCCTCTTCTTTTTCTACGAATTGTATTGAAAGGTTCAACTATATTTATACAAAGTGTAACTTTTCAATACATATATTTCACACAACCTTTCTTTTACATTTAGTTTTATGTAAAACAGCGGTCGATTTGTTAAAGAATGTCAAGACAGATGCAATAATTGGTCCTCAGAAATCTTCACAAGCGAACATTGTCATGGATCTAGGAGACAGAGCACACGTCCCCATCATTTCCTTCTCTGCAACAAGCCCTTCTCTTCTTCGTCGTACTCCATATTTCATTCAAACAGCTCAAAGTGATGATGCCCAAGTCGGGGCTATTGCTGCCGTTGTTAAATACTTCCAGTGGAGGGGAGTTGTCATAATACACGAAGACACGGAGTATGGAACAGGAGTCGTTCCACACTTGTCAAACGCATTACAAGATTTTGACGTACGAATAATGTATAGAAGTATAATCCCTCTTTCAGCTACAGATGACTTTATACTCAAAGAATTGTACAAGATGATGACTCAACAGACAAGGGTATTTGTGGTACACATGTTGTCAAATATTGGCGCTCGTCTCTTTCTAAAAGCTAAGGAGATAGGGATGATGAATGAGGGATATGCATGGATAGTTACTAATGATATGACGGATTCGCTTTACAGTTTGGATTCTCATGTTATTGAAGCCATGCAAGGAGTCTTGGGCGTGAAGCCTCTTATTCCCATGTCAGAGTTAAACATGAGCATGTTTGGGATATGGGCCTACAACACTCTATGGGCACTCGCCATGTCAGCAGAACGAATCGGAGCACCTAAGCAACCTGCAGAGATTTCTAATTCTGGCAACCAAACCGGACCAGAGCTTCTGGTTCTTCCAGTTTCTCAAACGGGGCCCGAGCTTCTGAAAGCAATGTTGGAGACGAGTTTCGTAGAAAATGGTGGGAATTTTAAACTCGATAAGGGGCAGTTGCAGCCATCAGCGTATAAGATATTGAATGTAATAGGAAACAAGGAGAAGGAGGTGGGCATATGGGTACCGGGTTCAATAGATACAAATGATGTCAGTTTTCACGATATCGTATGGCCTGGAAAGTCTACTGTCGTGCCCAAAGGATGGGAATTTCCAGTGAGTGGTAAAAGGCTGAAAATTGCAGTTCCTTTTAAAAATGGTTTTACAGAATTCGTGAAGGTGGTAGTGGACCCGAAAACAAACCGGAAAATAGTAAGTGGCTACTCCATTGATATTTTCGATTCTGCAATGAGAGCTTTACCTTATGCTGTTCCATATGATTATTATCCTTTCGAAAACATGACTGGGGTAAATGCCGGGTCTAGTTACTACAACGATTTGGTTTATCAAGTGTATCTCCAGGTTAGTTTGAAACTTGTTAAATCTCTGATCTATTGTTATTGTTATTATTATTATTATTATTATTACCTTCTGTTTATACAAAAAAAATTGACAATGCTCTCCCTATAGAACTTTGACGCTGCTGTTGGGGACATAACGATCACAGCAAACCGATCAAAATATGTGGATTTCACATTGCCTTACGCAGAAGGAGGTATTTCAATGATAGTTCCGATTACATATGAGGACATGAATAATAAATGGATATTTTTTAAGCCTTTAAAGAAGGAATTATGGTTGACAAGCATAGCTTTAGCCATTGGAACTGGGTTTGTTGTTTGGTTACTTGAACATAGAATCAACACTGCTTTCAGAGGCCCCCCTTCACATCATGCTGGCATGATCCTTTACTTCCCATGTACAAGCTTAGTATTTGCAAACAGTTAAGTGTGAAGTATTTTTTTTTTTTTATAATTGTTTTACAATAAGCTCCTGATTTTATGTAAACTTGTCTGCAGGTGAAAAAATAGTAAGCAACTTAGCTAGGCTGGTAGTGGCAGTATGGTTTATTGTTGTCCTTTTATGGAGCTCAATCTATTCTGCAAGCTTATCGTCTCGGCTAACACTGCAAAATCTTAAGCCTATAGTGTCGGATGTGGAAGAGCTTAAAAGAAATGGGGATTTTGTTGGATATGAGTATGGATCTTTTGTTGCTAACGTGCTTAAGGATATGAATTTTTCGGATTCTAAGCTCAAAGTCTACAAATCTCGGGGTGAATGTCATGAAGCTCTATCTATGGGAACCAACAATGGAGGTATATCTGCCTTCTTTGGCGTCATCCCGTACAACAAATATTTTGTTTCCAAGTATTGTGACAAGTTCGCGACTATCGGCCCCATATATCACACAGATGGGAATGCTTTTGTAAGTCTTCTCTGTTTTATTTGATAGTAAAATAGTTAAATGAAACTCACTCAAAGTAATTCAAGTGGAAAGCGTCTCGATTCTCATTGAAATCGCTTTGATTGAATTGAGCGGACATGATATGGAGATGATCTTGTTCTAAAATTAATTAAAATACTAAAATAACATTACTTTACTTTTTATAATACTTTAAGCTATTAAAAACAAAGGATATTTTCATAATTTTGGGCTATTTGGATAACCATTAGGTATTATGGGTAAAAAAACATTAGGGGTCCTAATAATATACTTTTTCAATGAAACAAGATTTTAACATTCTCTTAGAATCTCGTGTTTTGATAAGCCAATATACAAAATGAGATTGTTCTTACTTGCCAAAATGTTGATGTCAACTTTACAGGTTTTCCCCAAGGGGAGTCCTCTTGTTGCTGATGTCTCTCGTGCACTCATCAAGGTTATAGAAGGCGATAAAATTCTTGACCTGCAAAGAAAATGGTTTGGAAGTGCCACGTGTGTTGGTTCAAGCAACGGTACGCCCTCGTCTAGTAACTTGTCGCTTAAAAGTTTCGAAGGGCTTTTCATCATAACCGGAACTATATCTGGACTATGCCTTGTGATCTATCTAGCCAAATACATAATTCAGAACAGGATCATTTTGGTCGAGAGAATATCGGATAGAGGCTCTACATTATGGTCGAAAATCCGATCATTGCATGTGAATTTCGATGGGAAGGACTTTCCTACCAATAGAGTCACTTCATCTTTGATTGAGATTACTAGCCATGATCAGTCTTCAAATCATAGTTATAATTCAGGTAGTTCGCGCAGAAACTCCAATTTAAGCAATGTTATTGTTTCTCTATCGCACGATGATTCCATAGATGATGTCAACCCAAACTCGCAAGATATGGTTGTGATTGACCTGTCTACCTAACAACACTTTCTTATGTAATTAGTTCTCTTGTATAGTTTTATAAGATAGTTAAGCAGCTTAATCTCATTCTCTTCTAAAGAGGGTTGGTTTTAGTGTAATTTGTATAGATTTATAGCATGACTTATCCCCCACTAAACTAAAGTTATTATAATGGAACCAATTAATTATGGTTAATCTTTTAGTATTGCAGAGTGTTATGTTTAGTTGTATGTGGATTGTATATGCAAAACAAAAAATATAATTAATTCTAATCAATTGATATTATTTTATTATATAATGTTTTTAATGGATAAAGTTTATCCTTCAAATGTGTGTTAAATTATTTTATCATTAAGAGTAAGAAATGTAAAAAAGCAGTATTGAATTTTTTTATTTTATTATTGTATATGCATTTTTTTAAAAAGTTTTTAAGTATTATATAAAATTTGTTTAAACACAAATACAAACACATTACCAACAAGATTATTAAGCTAATAGATGCTTTAAAATAACGAATAATTCTCCGGCCTACTCTATCGATTTTTTAGAATAAATATCAGAAAATGTAATAATAATAACATTATTAATGATACGCATCGGACAACTACGATTATTGAAAATTCAATGATTTCTGTCTAACTAGATAGTTCACCATAAAATAATCGGGATAATAAAAATAGTTTAAGCATAACATTTGAAAAAAAATATAAATAAAAATACAAACACATTACCCAACAGATTATTAAGCTCATAGATCTTTAAAAAGAACGAATAATTCTCCAACCTACTTCACCGACATTTCAGAATGAATATCAGAAAATGTAATAATAATAACATTATGTTTGATACGAATTGGATGATTACGATAATTGAAGAATCGACGATTTCTTTCCAATTAGATAGTCTATAATAAAATAATTGGGACAATAAAAATATTTTAAGCATAACGACAAAACATATCTTTAAAAAAATAAAAAAATACAGACACGTTACTCAACATATTATTAAGCTCATAGATCCTTAAAAAGAACGAATAATTCTCCGACCTACTCCTCCGACTTTTCAGAATGAATATAAAAAAATGTTATGATAATGATATTATGAATGATACGAATCAGGCGATTAAGATCATTGAAGATTCAACGATTTCTCTCAAACTAGATAGTTCACCATAAATAATTGGGATGATAAAAATCGTTTAAACACAACGACAAATATCATCCCCACTTCATCCGCAGTCAACTATCGGTCAAATTGAGGAAAAATCGCCCATAACGGGGCAATTCGAATTGGTAACCACGGGACATATTATAATTGTCATCCATAGACATCACCTAAATCTCAATAATACTCCACAACAGACTTCATATACTAGTCACCCTTAACAATGCAAAAATAAGTGAGTTTTCGATTCCACATACTTATGACGCATACGACATCTATTTACGCTTTCAAATAAAATCGAACTCGTGATATTTTGGTCTCTTAAATCGACTTTTACCACTGAGCTACCTTGTTGGGGTTACACCTTTCGAATTTTAATCTCACTACCAAGAGTTCTCAATATTGACTTGATGATAGTCTCTCTTCACACCATCGATTTCACAAACGTTCCTAGCAATAATCTTTCCAATCTATATATATATAATGATGCTTAATTTTTAAAGTGTCCGGATTGGCGGGTCGAGAGCTGTGGTTAATTTGGATACTTGGGTCGGATTGTGGGTTGACCCGTTTTTAAATTTAAAACGGTTAAAAATAAAATTAAAAATGCTAGAGGTATGTTTCGAACTTGCAACCTAACAAAACAAGTACAACTCTTTAACCAACTAGGCTACAAAGACTTTATATTTTAAATTCAACACCAAATTTGATAAACGCGGGACGTTTTAATATTAATATAAGTTCAACTTTTTAACTAACTAATCTATATATATATAATGATGCTTAATTTTTAAAGTGTCCGGATTGGCGGGTCGAGAGCTGTGGTTAATTTGGATACTTGGGTCGGATTGTGGGTTGACCCGTTTTTAAATTTAAAACGGTTAAAAATAAAATTAAAAATGCTAGAGGTATGTTTCGAACTTGCAACCTAACAAAACAAGTACAACTCTTTAACCAACTAGGCTACAAAGACTTTATATTTTAAATTCAACACCAAATTTGATAAACGCGGGACGTTTTAATATTAATATAAGTTCAACTTTTTAACTAACTAATCTATATAGGTGTTGAGTAAATGGATACTTGGGTCGAATTGTGGGTTGACCCACCCATAAACTTAAAACGGTTAAAAAAAAATAAAAAATGTTATCCGTAATTTTTTTTCACGGTTTTATATTAATATTACTCGTGCAAATGCACGGGCTAAATGCTAGTTATTGATAAAATCTAATCAGAATAACTTTTTCTCGGTTTCGAGACATGCATTTCTTCTTGCATATAACTCTGTTATAGATCATTTAGTTTCTTCAGCCGACAACATTGATAGTTGTTCGATGAAGAAGGGTTTGTGTGGAAAGTATACGGAAAGGGTGAAATCTCACGCATATTGGACCACACTTTAATCTCTAATTCAATGACCTCCCTCAAGAGAGAGTTGTTTTCACTAAACGTCATATTATGTGTCGAAAATTCTATTCAGATAATTCTCATTGACATTATAATTTGACTCAGAATCTACCGGTTTTTTATTGGACACATCGTGAATAAAAACTATTTATTATTTTTAATTTCAGGATAAAAGATTTTAATTGAGGTTGCTTGGATTATGTCTTCCACAAGTGATCAACATCTCTTTTTTACCTGATCAATCGTTTCTTATTCGGACGGCAAATCCGAAATATAATGGGGTTGATGCCATCATATTTTGATACTCCACCACTTGCTCAAACTCCCCTTTTTTGATATCCGATGTGACACCGTATCACGAAAGTTATTAAGACAGATACTCTATCTCAACCTCACAAAAATCTGACTCAAGTCATTTAATCCTTCTTCAGTCTGCACGACACCCATATCAAATTTCTCTTAATTTTTCATCTCAATAATTAGTTTTTCAACATCTGGAAGACCAGCCATATATATTCGATCAACGTACAATGCGGTTATCACTAACTCTCTCGTTTGCCTAAACAAAGTTGATGACTCCAACACAAGTGGATTCAATGCGTTTATTCACAAAGAAGGAAACATGACAATTACGGGTTAAAGAATATGTGTATATACAATTTTTTAAGATATTATTATTTATTTATTTAGATTTGAGAAGCTAACAATCCCAAAGTTATGAGTCTCATTTTTATTTAAGTTGTAAAAAAATAGCACTTAAAATAACACTCCTAATTAAATTAAACTACTAAATGTTCTTATAAATCATAGAAATATGAACAACCTATACAGATATACATCATAATTTTTATTTTTAAAATCAGTTTATTCTCAAGAAAAACTAGGGGTTTTTAGTGAAAATTGAACATGAAAACGTAGATTTTTTTAAGTGAGCTACTTTGGTGAAAACTATAAAATTATACAAAACTAACTAACTGAATAACAATATAAAACTATACAAAACTAACTAAATAACAAAATGTTGTTAAGTTGACAGGTCGAGCACAACCATATCTTGCGAGTTGGGGTCTACTGCTTCTCTAGCATCTATGGCATCATCGTGTGATAAAGAAATGATAACTTCATTTAAGTTTGAGTTTCTTGGTGAATTAAAACTAACATGTGAAAACTGATCGTCACTAGTAATCTCAATCAAGGATGGAGCAACTCTATCAGTTCGGAACGGATATGATTTCAAGTCCCTCCCATCGAAATGCTTACCCAAAGCTCGGAATTTCGACCATAATGTAGAGCCTCTGTCGGATATTCTCTCGACCAAAAAACTCCTGTTCTGAAATATGTAATTCCCTAGATAAACCACAAGACATAGTCCTGTGATAGTTCCAGTTATGATGAAAAGCCCTTTGAAACTGTTGAGTGTTAGGCTACCCGATGAGGGTGTACCATTGCTAGAACCAACACAAGTCGAACTTCCGAACCATTTATTTTGAAGATCGAGAAGTTGATTTCCTTCTATAATGTTGATAAGTGATCGAGAGACATCGGCAACAAGAGGACTCCCCTTTGGAAAAACCTGTAATAAAGTTCGTGATTTACCTAGCATATGAAAGACAATTTCAACCCTGTAAATTAATCAAATACTTGTCAATAGCATATGAAAAAATACTTACAAAGCCAAACCCGTCGGTGTGATATACAGGGCCAATAGTCGTGAACTTGTCACAATACTTGGAAAGAAAATACTTGTTGTAAGGGACGACGTCAAAGAAGGCAGATATACCTCCATTGTTGGTTCCCATCGATAGAGCTTCATGACATTCACCCCGAGATTTGTAGTCTTTGAGCTTAGACTCCGAAATTTTCATATCCTTAAGCACGTTAGCAATGAACGACCCATACTCATATCCAACATAATCCCCATTTCTTTTAAGCTCTTCCACATCCGACACTATCGGTTTAAGGTTTTGCAGTGTTAGCCGAGATGATAAACTTGCAGTATAGCTTGAGCTCCATATAAGGACAACAAACAACCAAATTGCCACAACCAGCCTAGCTAAGTTACTTACTATTCTTTCTCCTGCAGATAACATACATGAAATTAGAACCTTTTCACAAAGAAAATTTAAAAGATATATAAATAAAAAATACACACTTAACTATTTGCAAATACTAGGCTTGTACATGGGAAGTAAAGGATCATGCCAACATGATGTGAAGGGGGGCCTCTGAAAGCAGCGTTGATTCTATGTTCAAGTAACCAAACAACAAATCCAGTTCCAATGGCGAAAGCTATACTTGTCAACCATAATTCCTTCGTTAAAGGCTTCAAGAATATCCATTTATTATTCATGTCCTCATATGTAATCGGAACTATCATTGAAATACCACCTTCTGCGTAAGGAAATGTGAAATCCACATATTTTGATCGGTTTGCTGTGATTGTGATGTCCCCAACGGCAGCGTCAAAGTTCTATAGGGAGAGAATTGTCAATTTCTTTGTATAAACAGAAGGTAATAATAATAATAACAATAGATCAGAGATTTAACAAGTTTCAAACTAACCTGGAGATACACTTGATTTACCAAATCGTTGTAGTAACTAGACCCGGCTTTTACCCCAGTCATGCTTTCGTAAGGATAATAATCATATGGAACAGCATAAGGTAAAGCGCTCATTACAGAATCGAAAATATCAATAGAGTAGCCACTTACTATTTTCCGGTTTGTTATCGGGTCCACTACCACATTCACAAATTCTGTAAAACCATCTTTAAAAGGAACAGCAATTTTCAGCCTTTTACCACTCACTGGAAATTCCCATCCTTTGGGGATGACAGTAGACATTCCAGGCCAAACGATATCGTGCAAACTGACATCATTCACATCTTTTGTACCCGGTGCCCACATGCCCACCTCCTTCTCCTTGTTTCCTAGTACATTCAATATCTTATATGCTGATGGCTGCAACTGCCCCTTATCGAGTTTGAAATTCCCGCCAACTCCTTGAAAACTCGCCTCCAATATTGATTTCAGGAGCTCTGGCCCCGTTTGAGAAACTGGAAGAGTCAGAAGCTCTGGTCCCGTTTGGTTACCAGAATTAGAAATCTCTGCAGGTTGTTTAGGTTCTCCGATTCGTTCTGCTGACATGGCAAGTGCCCATAGAGTGTCGTAGGCCCATAGCCCAAACATGCTCGTGTTTAACTCTGACATGGGAATAAGAGGCTTCACGCCCAAGACTCCTTGCATGGCTTCGATAACATGAGAATCCAAACTGTAAAGCAAATCTGTCATATCATTAGTAATGATCCATGCATATCCCTCATTCATCATCCCTATCTCCTTAGCTTTTAGAAAGAGACGAGCGCCAATATTTGACGACATGTGTACCACAAATACCCTTGTCTGTTGAGTCATCATCTTGTACAATTCTTTGAGTATAAAATCATCTGTAGCTGAAAGAGGGATTATACTTCTATACATTATTCGTACGTCAAAATCTTGTAATGCGTTTGACAAGTGTGGAACAACTCCGGTTCCATACTCTGTGTCTTCGTGTATTATGACTACTCCCCTCCACTGGAAGTATTTAACAATGGCAGCAATAGCCCCGACTTGGGTATCATCACTTTGAGCTGTTTGAATGAAATATGGAGTACGGCGAAGAAGAGAAGGGCTTGTTGCAGAGAAGGAAATGATGGGAACGTGTGCTCTGTCTCCTAGATCCATGACAATGTTCGCTTGTGAAGATTTCTGAGGACCAATTATTGCATCTGCCTTGACATTCTTTAACAAATCCACCGCTGGTTTTCATAATAAAAAGGAATGAGAACTAAAGGTAAAAGAAAGGTTGTGTGAAATATATGTATTGAAAAGTTAAAGTTTGTATAAATAAAGTTGTCGCGAATGCGACCTTTTCATTGCAATTCATAGAAAAAGAAGGGGGCGGGAAACCTTCTGACATTAGTTCTATATTTGATCAAATCAACTTTTATATCAAGCACTTAAAATTCATTTTCAGATATTTCCATTATATCTGGAAACAGATCAAGATACAAAAATATAAACATTAATTGCAACTCCATATTAATTACAAAAGGCAAGGAACAATTAGATTGCAAAAGGTCACCAATCATCAGTCAATTGGCCAGAGATGAACTAAATTAGCATCAAAAGCAAAACCAAAAAGTAATGGTGTCTTAAAATGGAAACAATGCTTATTCATCATAACCTAAACAAGGAAGTGAGAAACAGTTAAGAGATTGGGAATGAGATATTACCAGCAGCAGCAGCATCAATAATTTGATCATTTGAATCCCTCACATGCAAAACCAACCTGGTTCTGTAACTACTATGAGCTGAATAGAAGTCAGAGTGAGCCATTTCTAAATAGGTTAGTCCAATATTACCTACAAATGTGGTCGTATCAAGAACCACGCCCACGTTAAATGAAATAGTGCTATTATTAACATCTCTTTGAGATTCAGATCCTGAAAAACACAAATAAAGAACCAACAGGACAACACTAAAGTTGTTTGAGGATCTCATTTCTTTGTGGAGCTTGACTTTCACCAGAAATGGACCTTGGCTTTTTAAGCAAGTCTCTAGCCTTCAATTGATTATAATATTCACAAAGTAGAGAGTATCTTATGATTATATATTACTTAATGAAAATGACATGATTGTGTAATCTATGGTTAGATGATTTGTATGAATCTGTCTGTTCATCCCATAATAGTAAGCAAATGCCAGATGTTTTTAAATGGAAAAAACCTCTACAAAGTCAATGCAAAAAACTATTCAACCTAATCTCAATATCTGACTAAGAAATTGGGATTTCCAGGTTCCATTCAAATTCAATTAGTAGTTTCTTGCCCTACACTTCTAGTAGGAGGAATAATACTTGTCAGCATGGATAGAACTTAGATAGGGCAGTTGTAGGGAAATGGGCAACAAACAAAAAACAATAAATCTAATGACTCATTCATTACTTTCATAAATAAATGCACATAATGAAGAAAAAAAGTCAAGTCTATGGTTTTCCGATCACTCTCAGCATCTATTCATTGTAATTTCCTTGAAGCTTCGATCGGTTCATGCCCAAAGTCAACCTATTGAAAATTATATGTGGGAAAAAATTAAGATAGACCTTTCTGAAGATTTCATAATCAATCGTTTTCGTGATCCAAATCAAATCTAGGTCGTATAAACAAGGTACAACGAAATAGAGAACCTGTTTGGAGGAGGACGGGAAAGAGACCGCCGGAGGAATAAAATTCCCCTCTCTTGCTTCTCCAGAATCCGGTCACCGCCACCGGTGTATAACCAAGGTCTATAAACTTTAACTAAAATTTATTTATTATGTAAACATTAAGTTAAAATAAAAAAAATGTTATTATTAGTTTCTTTTTCAATCATTCAAATTTAAATAGAGTTAGGTCTTGTATTTGATTCGATATGAAATTATGTTTAATCGGATTGAATTTTTCGTTTCGAATTATTATATATTGAAAAATATTTTCGTAAGTTGTTTGTTGATCACCTGCCTATTATTCTGGTGATATATGATGAAATAATGAGTTATTTGAATTGATTCTTTTAGAGAGTCTTTTATTATTTTCATTTTTTACTTACATTCACATTCACGTCTTTTAGAAAGAACTGTTAAATTAAGTTTGAGTTTGGATGAATAATGTATAATCGCTTTACCAATAGTCAATCGGGCATTTCTATAGTCCACAAGGTCCTCCCATTGACCCCACATCTGAAAAGGGGATTCGGAATAAAAAGGTGTTGTAGCTCAGATTCGTTAGCATTCTGTCCCTTCAAGCTTGGCAATACCAAACTCTTTCGTGCTAAAATAGATTATTGTTGCTATAGAGTTTGAACTATCTATGGGGTATTACGCTTCAAAATTTTAATAGTTATAGACAATGATTTTTATAAGTTTCTCACTATTTAGAATTTGGTTAAACATTGCTTACCAACCAGTGTGTAAGAATAATTTTCATTGTCGCTTATAATCATAGTTTTGAAACCCGTTCGGTCATTAATCCGGTGAAGAGACTAGGTCACTAGGGTTATTGGTTCAATCGGTGAATCAACAGGTTCAATTAGTGGGTTTCATATAACAATAAAATAATATAAAATTAATAAAAATTCATCAAATTGTTTATACAATAAAATAGTTAAAGTAGAGATTAAAATTCAAAATTTTACTTTGCAATTATAATCTGTTTATTGTCTATATTAAAGACAACACAATTAAAATAAACACAAACTTTTAAATAATAGATTAACACAATTAAAATAAATATCAACTATTAATTATTCGTAAAAGACTCACATCATTCACCAAAATCATCACCAACATCATCAATCACTTCATTGTCTTCAACATGGACAACAATATTGTTCTCTTCATCTTCTTCTCCAATATCTAGTTCATCCATATTTATAATCTCAAAATTTGCATCTAAAAAAAAAATTTTACAAAATGAAATTTTAGGAACTTATATTAATAAACTAATAAGTAATACAATAAAAAAAAATTAATCACCATTATGTTAAGAGACTTCAATGTTACATTCTGCTAGCTCTTTTTTGAATGTCTCCAATTCATTTATGGTTAAAATTGGAGGCTCATCTTCCAAAATTCAATCTTGAGTTGAACTAAATTCCTCAAAATCAATTGGATCGTAATTTCGAACACTTGCATTTCTACCAACAATATATAAAAAATATATCAAATATAATCATTAAAAGAGTCAATTGTGGTCAGACAAAGGTAAATGGAAGATAGATAATAGTTGATTCTTGAGTCGTATCCTGATGGCATGTATATCTTCATTAATTTGATATAAGAAACATGCACAATGTGCCTTTATTGTAATCTCAAGTTGTAATGCACATAAACTAAATCATTCGGTCTTTGATGCTCTAGCATGTTCCTCTTTTTTGAATGAATATGTTCAAATATGCTCCAATTCCTTTCCCAACCAGAAGAACTATTTGTTTGACTTAACACGTATAGTTAACTTTTGTAAATTATGTGCACTGCTACCATATTTAAATAAAATATATAATAAATTATAGCTAAACATATTGCTATGTAATCTACAAAAGAACATGAAAAAAATATACTTAGCATCACATCATGATCTCTTATAGAAGATGTCCTACCAAAATCTCCTTCTGCAAAATGAAACAACTTCTGCTATTTAGTTAACTTGTTCATTAGATCAGGATTACCATACGAATACCTCTAAATCACATCCAAAACACCTAATTGTGCTTCCCTATATTTCACCATCTCATTAGGATTGTATTGAATAGGATTAAACCAAAAAACAGCGACATGAAGACTTTTATAAAGTTGTTTATCTCATCTTCGATCAATTATATGTAAGTAGGGATCAACCACTTTTTTTTCTTCCTTTAGAATCTTCTTACCAACTCTTCTCTTGCTTTATGCATCGCAGCAAACAAATACTCATTGAAAGAAAAGAAACGATTGTTTTTAAATAGAATAAACATGCTAGGTTAACCCGGGCTGCCGGATTTTCGTGAGTTTAACTGGGTTGATTACAGTTTCTATTTTTTCATCAACTCAATCTGATTTGATTGACCGGTTTACCGGGTTTGTCAGTCCGACATGCGGGCCGGACCTGGTTTCAAAACTATAAATTTTACATAATTTATTTTTTGAATAGTATATATTATTAATATTTTTTAATAATTGGTTTAAACAATTTAATTATAATAATTTGTATTAATTGTAAATGATTAAAAATAAAGTAGAGTACCAAATATTATTTTAATTTAATATTCAAATTAATTATATAATTATTTAAAATAATATAATAATGTGTTGTTTATTAATACCTGAGAAATTATTTGTGTAAATTAGTGTTGTCCAATAAATTAACTTATAGTTTATTATAATTAAATTAAAATTTTGAAATTATAAGGAAATAGTTTTTTTTGTATGTATTTCAAAACTTTTAATTATCAAATGTTAAGTTTAATAATTATTTATTTTGATAACAACAATTATATAATTTCTTGTATCTTGAGAGTTTGTATCTAATTTTATTTAAAGACACAAATTTGTGATGAAAATAATTAAGTAACTAAATATTTATATTAAATATTTAAATTGTCATTATAACTTGTTTGATTTAGGGTTATTTATAAAATCAAATTTATTTATTGAAAACTTGGTTTTAGATTATTAAGTTAATTATTAAAATTTTATAAAAAAAATAAATAAAAATAAATATTTTAGTTAATATTTGAATGATAAATGAATAATAACGAGAGAAAAGGTTATTTGAATAATCTTACATAAAAAAATCAGTATTATTTAATATTTAAATTAAAAAATAAATAGTATATATGTTTAATTAATAATTTGAATCATTTTGATAAAATAATGATGAGATTATGATTACATTCAAATAATGGCCTAAAACAGATCATTGTGACAGGTCTCTAATTGTCTGCATTTCCATACACCTAACCTTGTAGGTTTGTTTGATTTAGTTTATTCTTATAATAAAATGTGAAATTGTTATAAGATGTTTTTAAATTATACAATATTGTAAAATGTTATTTGATGAAATTGTCAACTTTTATAAACCAACTTATTTTGGTTAATATAGCTATATATGAGTATATGGTTAAAACTAATTAAATTATTTTCTAAAATCATATTAAACAAGTTAATATTTTAAGAATAATTACTTATTATAACTTAAAATTTAATTAAAATAATAAAATAAATATATTTTTTTAATAAGATAACAAAAATAATTAAAAATATATCATTGTCATTGTTAATAAAAAACAATTAAAATATGTCACTATAATTGTTAATAAATCAATGTTACAGCTAATATTTTGTTACTCTCATATTTAAATTTAACAAATTTTAACCTTAGTTGTATAATTTAATATAGTATAAATTAAAAATGATTAAATATTATAACTTAGAATTGAGTTTAATAATAAATTAAATAATAATATTTTAACAAAATAATAAAAATATGACATTATGATTGTTAATAAAGGATCATAATTTGAATAAAAAAATAGAGAACATGAATTCAAATAATAATATTTTTAATAACATAACAAAAATAATTAAAATATGTCATTATGTGTTAATAAAAAACAATTTAAATATGTATGGTTAATAAACCAAGTTAATTTAAATAAAATAAAAACATTCAAAATTTATATAAAAAAAATAATTTAAAATTTAGTCTCATGAATATTAATTTATAATTGTGAGAATGAATATATTAAATTTAAATTTTCTATTATATATGATATAATTTTTCTATACAAAATTTTCCACTTAAATATTTATCATTTATGTAATTTTTTAAAATTTAAAGTTGACAAATTTCAACCATTGTCTTATGTTTGACTAATATTATTAATTATAATTTTGTAGATGAATATACTAATTTAATTTTTTCTCATATATATGATTATTATTTTCCTATATAAAATTTTCAAATAATTTAAATCTTATATATTATAAAAAAGGTCATTATTAAAATACTTATTTTATATTTATATTTATAATTATATATATAGACATATAATAATTTTAATTTTTTTTCTATTTAAAACAAAATATTAATATTAATTAAAATATAAATTATCTATTAAATAAAATATTGATATATTCTTTAGAAATAATATTTGTACTAAAATAAAAGGATTTATATATAATTATATATATATATATATTAATATATATATATATATATAATAAAAGTTTGTCATGTTTTATATGGTTATGTTCAGATGATACTTTATAATTATAATAATTGTATAATTATTTGAAATAAATTAAAAGATAATATATAAATATTAATTTATATTTTAAAGTAAAATAAAATTTAAAATTAATTACATTTATCAAATAATATATATTTTCTCTTTATTTTTATCTCAAATTAATATTATATTAATAAGAATTAAGATATTTTTTTAATTATGTATTAACTTATTAACTAATATTTAAAGTATATGTTTTTTAATTAAACTTCTTAACCACAAATTGAATTTATTAAACCGTGTATTAACAATAAGATTCAAATTAATTAAATCACTAAAATATCAATAATTAAATATTAGAATAAATTTAAATTTAGTATTTAAAAAAATCAATACTTAAAATTGAACTATATAACTTTTTTCTAACAAAACAAACTTAATAATTTACTTGAAAATAAAGTGTCCATGTTAGATAGCCCAATAACAAGAAATAACTATAAAACTCAATGATATTAATTTGGTATATATTCCTTTTTACCATTATCAAATTAAGGCAGATTTATATGATTAAATTTTTTCACTTGAATTAATTTCCTTAAACAAAACAAATATAATATGAACAATAATAAAAACAATTATAATCCAATGAGAATTTTGTTTGTCAATTATAATTGTGATATAAATGAAGGAAAATTATTTATTTTTATTACATAAAAGGAAAGAAAGAAAGAAAAAATTCTTAATAAAAAATTAACTAAACTGGATATATTTGAAAATAAACATGTATAATTAGAAATTATGTAATACAATAATGATAATAATAAATATTTAGTCCGTTGGATTCGAATCGGGTGGCGTGTCGTCGGGTCTGGGTTGGGCTTTAGATATAATAATATTATTATTCCAAAAGCATTAAACATTTCACACAAAAAGGTGAGTTTTTTAAAGAATCTAAAATCCCTCTTTTCTCTCTCTCCTTTCGCTGTTGCCTTTCTCCTCTTCCAATAACCAGCTTTCTCTCTCTATAATATATATATATATATATATACACACAGTAGTTGCAGAAGGAAGAACAAGACGATGATGACGATGGAAAGGGGAAGAAGATGAAGATGAAGATGAAGATGAAGACGATGATGATGATGATGAACAATGGAATTGGTTGAAATTAATTAATCGAATCAATCACCAATTGCTTACGATTTGATTTGATTTGATTTGCTTCATTCAAAATCATGAAACCTAATAATCTACCTCCTCCACTCGTTAATCGTCGTCGCCGTCCCGATCTAACACTACCTTTACCTCTCCGTGATCCATCCTTAGCAGTTCCACTTCCATTACCGCCACCATCCGCACCTTCATTCTCAACAAACTCAAATCATCTCCATCTCATGCCGTCTTCCATGGCTATTCCCGATATGGACAGACTCAACCGGATCGGAAGTGGTAGCGGAGGAACAGTTTACAAAGTGATTCACCGTCCAACAGGAGGAATCTACGCACTCAAAGTTATCTACGGAAATCACGAGGATTCAGTCCGTCGTCAGATCTGCAGAGAAATCGAAATCCTCCGAGATGTAGATTATCAAAACGTAGTGAAATGTTACGATATGTTCGATCACGCCGGAGAGATTCAAGTTCTTTTAGAGTATATGGATGGAGGTTCTCTCGAAGGTTTACATATTCATCGTGAATCTGCCTTAGCTGATCTCGCGAAACAAGTTCTTTCCGGTTTATACTATCTACATCGAAGGAAAATCGTTCATAGAGATATCAAACCGTCTAATCTATTGATTAATTCGAAGAAACAGGTGAAGATAGCTGATTTTGGTGTTTCTAGAATACTAGCGCAGACGATGGATCCTTGCAATTCATCTGTGGGGACTATTGCTTACATGAGTCCAGAAAGAATCAACACAGATCTTAATCACGGGAGGTATGATGGTTACGCCGGCGATATCTGGAGCTTGGGGGTTAGCATTCTTGAATTCTACGTGGGTAGATATCCGTTTTCGGTTTCGAGACAGGGAGATTGGGCTAGCTTAATGTGTGCGATTTGTTTGGCGCCGCCGCCGGAGGCACCGGAGACGGCTTCACGTGAATTTAAGGATTTCATAAGCTGTTGTTTACAGAGGGAACCGACTAAGAGATGGTCGGCGGTTCAGTTGTTACGGCACCCATTTATTTCTCCACCACAACTACAGCCACAACCAAAACCGCAGACCCATCAGCTAATGCCGCCGCCGCCGCCGCCACATTTTTCATCTGCTTAGGAAATGGGTGATTTAGGTTTAGATTTTGAAGGGAGGAAGAAGAAGAAGGGGGAAGTTATTTTTGTTGATGATTATGAATTATTATTGTTGTTGTTTGACTTGATTAATGGATTAATGGGGGAGGAGAAAGGGAAAATCTTTGACTCCTAATTCTTAAATTGAATGTTTTCTTGTTAGAATGTGATATGGTTTTTGATGGGTTGATTTCCCTTTTGCCGGTTTTGATTGAAATTCCGGCCATTCGCCGTCGTGTTCGCCGGCGTTTGTGGTTGGGACAAAAAAGATTCCCTATCAATTCATACGAGGCACTGACCTGGATTACTTTTTTATATTGATCATCAATCCATCATTATCTCTTTCTCTCTCTATTTCTAAATACTCTGGTTTGGATTTGTGTGGCCCATGGTAATGACTTGTTTCATATTTACTTATTTGAACCGTAGATGTCGGGTAAGTTTGATTTAGCTTATTAACAGGTCAATTAGATAGGATTGACTTAATCGTTCTAACTTATTCATTACGTAAAATTATTCTAACTTATTTATTCCGCAGACGCTAAATTATATGCTAAATCATTCTATAGTGATTTATTGTGAGAACAAATTTATAATCAAACTCTTAAAGAATCCAATAATGTTCGGGAGAAGTAGACACATTATATTCGGGGTGAAATATTATATGAAATTTCTTGCAAGTATAATTCACTAGTTGATGTTTAATAATTGGGTAGTGGTTGGAAATTTTGATTTGAGAATGTTATTAATAAAAATTTACATAATTTAAATAACCATTTCAATTATTTTGATGGACTATTTAGTTAAAAAGAAACATAGTCATTTAATGATAATATTAATCGAATGTGTATCCTTTCCAATCTTAATATAACTTTTTTTGCGATGATACGTTTGTGAAAGTTGATTCGTAACACGCCTGATTTTCTGTTTGGGCGACGTGTTTTTTTTTTTAATATTGGTGGACTTAAAAGGAATTATGTAGTTTTTAATTATACATTAAATATATATATTTTTTAAATAATCACATAGTTATGCTAATTTTTGTTTGTGACCCCAAGAGAAAATATTGTGGAGCTTGTTTATTGTATATTAGAAAATCATATTGTTGAATTATCTCTAAACCTTTAGAATTGAATGCTTATGAATAGGTGAGGAATTTGAGTGGCGTTTGTAATGATCTTAAGGATAAATTGAAAAGGTGAGGAATTTGATTGGTGTTTGTAATGATCTTGAAAGGGAAAAGAGAGATGGCAATTTTTCTAGTTGGCCTCTGCTAGATTGGAGCCTCTTGATCTTGTGTTGAGTCCTACCGCTTTTACGAAGTTGGAAGTGTTGTTGCTGCCAACATATAGTGCACGGAATTCTGTTAATATCGGTACACCGACAAGTGAGAATTTATGAATTTTTTCTTGGGCTATAAAGATTATAGGTATTACGGGTAATAAATGAACATATTAATCGAACCGATCCACGAATATTCCTATTAAACTAAAATAGATTTAAAAAAGCGATATTGATACCCGATTTAAATAACAAATTTATATATTTAAAATTTTATCTCGTATGAGAAACTTTTCAGACTATAAATATTGAAATTTACGATACTAAGTTTGTGATCTATATTTAATTATTGGGTACTCATCCAGCTTAAGTTGATACATACCCATTTTAAATTAGTCTTGTCTAATTTCATCTTGTTGATTAACGAGATGTTATCAATATAAGAATTCGAATCGCGGGATCACTTTAAAAAATATTAAGATTAATTTAACTCCTATAAATTTTAAAACAAATTATTCTTCTTCTTTAGTACTAGATATATTTTTCTCAATAATATTATTATTGAATATTAAGCCAGCCTTACTCGTGAGTTTTCATGAAGGTGATTTGAGATATAATTTTTTTTAATTTGTGATTGTAATTAAAGAAAATACTGGTTTTAAGAAAATGGATGTGATTTTGATTTGTTAGTGTGTTTGATTTCTTATTGAATGTTCATAATTTTTTTATTTAGGTGTTTTGACAATAAATTTATAATTTTAGAAAGATATGATTAATTAATATGTTTGTTCTTTCAAATAAAATAAATAAGTAAAATATTATCATAAAAGTATATTTTTATCATTTATTACCTTATTAAAATTCAATAAACTTATCTAAGTGTCTTTGATCAATTTTGACATTTGTCTTATCTCACTTCAACTTATACAATTTTTCTATTGAAAATTGAATGAGAATATTATCTTAGAGATATTTGCATTCTTATTTTGAAAACTTTGAGGTTATTAGAAAATAATATTTCGATTATTATCACAATCAGTTTTAAAATTGGTAATAGTAAAAATTGAATGTTAGTATTTTTGTTTGGTAGTAAAGTTATAACTAAATTTGATGAAATTTTTTTAAATGAAGATTGAACAAAGAAAATGTTTTTTTTAATAATATTTTAAATTAAAATAAAATTTAATCAACTTTTTATAACAAAACTTATTGATTTTAAATTATTTTTTGATAGATACATTACACTCATTAAAGTAGTTTATGGGTAAAATATCATTCGCAATGGAAATTTATTTTATCTTCGGTTAATGTCAAAAATATTATTAAAATTACGAGTTTAATTCTCACTTAAAAACTTTAAATTAAAGTAAAATTTATATCATAATAAATAAATCAAATATATATGAAAACATTATATCATAAATGACATCCTAAGTTGTAGAGGAGACCTACACATTTACTAATATTTTTTTTAGGCTGAAGTTACTTTAATTAAGAACATTCTATCACGAATTTAATCAATTAAATTTGTCATATTTATATAGACAATCATTTTTCACCCCCAATTTTATAGTTTATGCTTTTAATAAATCCGAACTCAAACAAGTTTTTTGAATTCATTCAGGGACTTATTGCACGATTAATTTTAAAGACGATTACTTTTAGAACAATTGAGTTTTTGAAAATAATTAATTTTAGATTCTCAATAAAGTTAATGTAGTAATTAATTACCTTGGATATTTATAAAAAATAAAAAAATATTTATTTTACAAAATATATATTAACGTTTTTATAAAATTTAGTGTTATGTATATTTTATTTTCTTTAAATTAGATTAGCTGTTTTAAAATTATTAGATTAGTTGTTATACTAGTTTTGCGATTTTATTTTTGAATAAGTTAGTTAGCATTATTTTATTTTTTTTAAGAATAAAATAATACTAACTAACTTATTCAAAAATAAAATCGCAAAAACTAGTACAACAACTAATCTAATAATCTTAAAACAACTAATCTAATTTAAAAAAACAAAATATACCTAATAAAATTTTATAAAAGCGTTAATATATATTTTGTAAAATAAATAATTTTTTTTTTATAAATACTCAAGGTAATTAATTAAATAAAACATTGAATATTCTAAGTATAATAACTTCCCTAAGTGTTGCAACATAGACAAATTACTACCTTAACTTTATTAAAAATCCAAAATCAATTATTTTCAAAAACTCAATTGTTCTAAAAGTAATCGTCTTTAAAATAAATCGTGCAATAAGTCCGTGAATGAATTCAAAAAACTTGTGTGGGCTCGGATTTATTAAAAGCATAAACTATAAAATTGGGGGGGTGAAAAATGAGTATCTACAGAATACCCCTCTTGGACAAAATTTGTAGAAAACACTCGGTTTTAGAAAAATGCATGTCCAAGCTTGAAAATAGGCACATCGTTTTGAAAACACCCAACTTATAGTTTATTTCGGATCCTTTGAATGAAAAGAGAACAAACCTGACGAGTCTCTCAGGAGACCCATGTAATTTATCTTTCATTCTTCAAAGTCAGTTTATCATCCACTCATTGACGATTCACCTTTGTTTAGAATATGCATCGCTCCTAGTTTATCGATCGTGTAAATCGAGCCTGGTGGTTTCGACCATATTTCTACACACATCGGCTAGTGTTTGGATTGTACATGAGTACACATCTTGACTCAGTTTGTTGATTGTATTTTTTTATTACTCTTTTCATTGAGAAATATCATAATCATTTTAATCACAACTCTGTTTAGTGATTATGTTTATCTCGCTTTTCACATGGAGCGAAATTTTTTTTTAATGATTATTCTAACCACAACTCTACTTAGTGATTATTATATATTTAAGTATCGCTGATCAGTTTAGCGAAATACTATATAATCACAACTCTGCTTAGTGATTATTATAGATATAAGTTTCGATTGTCAGTTTAGCGAAATATTTATTTAATCACAATTCTATTTAGTGATTATATATATTTAAGTTTCGCTGGTCAGTTTAGCGAAATACTTATTTAATCACAATTCTAATTAGTGATCATATAGATTTAGGTATCACTGGTCAGTTTAGCGAAATATTTTTTAATCACAATTCCGCTTAGTGATTATTATAAATCTAAGTATCGCTGGTCAGTTTAGCGAAATACTATTTAATCACAATTCTACTTAGTGATTATATAGATTTTAAGTGTCGCTAGTCAGTTTAGAGAAATACTGTTTAATCACAATTCTGCTTAGTGATTATATAAATCTAAGTGTCGCTGGTCAGTTTAACACGTTTTTTACATTTTTTACGTTTTTAGCACGTTAATACGTTTTTGACACGTTTAACACGTTTTTCACATTTTTGACACGTTTAATAAGTTTTTCACACGTTTTTCACATTTTAACACGTTTAACATGTTTAACACGTTTAACATGTTTTTGACACGTTTAACATGTTTTTGACATGTTTAACATGTTTAACACGTTTAACACGTTTCTGGTACGTTCAACACATTTTTGGCACGTTTAACACATTTTGACACGTTTATCATGTTTTTGGCATGTTTAACACATTTTAACACGTTTTTTTCACCATTATGACATATTTAACACATTTTAACATATTTTTCATGTTTTTAGCATGTTTAACACGTTTTGACACATTTAACATGTTTTTTACGTTTTTCACATTCTTGACACGTTTAACACGTTCTTAACATATTTAACACATTTTCACACGTTTTTGGCACGTTTAAAACGTTTTCCACGTTTTTTGCACGTTTAACGTGTTTCTCATATTTTTGACATGTTTAATATGTTTTTCACACGTTTAACTTGTCAAACGTTTATGTTAAACGTGTCAAAAACATGTAAATGTGTTAAACATGTCAAAAACGTATTAAAATGCCTAAAACATGTTAAAACTTATCAAAACGTGTTAATGTGCAAAAAAAACATGTTAAACATGTGAAAAATATGTTTAATGTGCAAAAATGTGTTAAACATGTTAAAATTTCAAAAACGTGTTAAACGTGCCAAAACGTGTTAAAATATGAAAAATGTGTTTAATGTACCAAAACGTGTTAAATGTGCTAAATGAGCCAAAAACGTGTTAAAACGTGTTCAACATGTCTAAATCATGAAAACGTGTTAAATATGCCAAAAACGTGTTAACGTGCAAAAAAAACATGTTAAACATGTCAAAAATATGTTTAATGTGCAAAAAACATGTTAAACGTGTTAAAATGTCAAAAACGTGTTAAACATGCCAAAAACATAAAAAACGTGCTAAAACGTGAAAAATGTGTTAAATGTACCAAAACGTGTTAAATGTGCTAAAAATGTGTTAAATGAGCAAAAATGTGTTAAATGTGTTCAACATGTCAAAAACGTGTTAAACGTGCCAAAAATGTGAAAAACGTGTTAACATGTGAAAAACATGTCAAATATGTCAAAAACGTGTTAAGCATGCCATAAACATGAAAAACATGTTAAAGTGTGAAAAACGTGTTAAACATATAAAAAACGTGTTAAAATATCAAAAATGTGTTAAACGTGCCATAGACGTAAAAACTGTGTTAAACTTATCAAAAACGTGTTAACGTGTTAAATATATCAAAAACGTGTTAAATGTGCCAAAAACATGAAAAACGTGTTAAACTTATCAAAAACGTGTTAAACGTATTAAACATGACAAAAACGTGTTAAACGTATTAAACATGACAAAAACGTGTTAAACGTGACAAAAACGTAAAAAACGTGTTATTAATGGGAAAACGTGTTAAACATGTCAAAATCGTGTTAAACGTGTCAAAAACGTGAAAATGTGTTAAACGTGCCAAAACGTGAAAACGTGTTAAATGTGTGAAAAACGTGTTATAAGTGTGAAAACGTGTTAAAAATATTAAAAATGTGTTAAACGTGTAAAAAACATGTTAAGTGTGTGAAAAACGTGTTCGACTTAAAGTTGGAAGATGATTAGTTTATATTTAGATTAATAATAGAGAATTAAATTATATTTATATAATTTGGGTAATTTGGATAACTCTAACCTAACCCAAATTAAATTCAACCCATACTCAACCCAACCCAAATTAATATTTCAGGTTAGGGTTGGGCTTATGCTCACCCTAGTAGAGCATCAACAATTTCTGAATCATTTGGATTGTTATACCAAGCTTTGGATTGTTCCCTAAGAACTTGTTGAAGCTCCACTTGGGTTATATTAAAAATGTAATTATTTATTTTATTTTATTTTAAAATGACTGTTTTGCTCCCTTTCGTGAGAGGAAATATGAGAAACAGAGAATATGTGGGAGGAGATGATCCAATCCCTAAAGCTCTTCTTTAACATGAAAAGATGAGTAAGAAAACTAGAAAAATAACCATTGTTTAAGTAAATAAATAAATAAAAAAAAATCAATTTTGACCACATATATATTACCCTAATTGGCATGACAATCAAGTTAGTTTTTTATTTATTTGGGAAGAAAACATTGATATATTTTTTCAAGTCCCATTATCCCGATCAATATAGATGTACTCCCAAATAACTATCCGAGACATCCGACTTAAAATGCTTATATGTTGAGTTTGAATATCAAATAAATATATTTTCTTTACATAATAAATCTAATTTGTAAAAGGGTCTTATATAAAACTATTATAGTGGGATAAAAATATACTACATATATATGTACATGTTGGTATATGGGTGTACATAGTGCTTACCCTCGTGGCATCCATGATTATAATAATGATGACATATATAATATACTATAAAATTATTTGGGGGAATGATTAATAATAATATAGACAGTTAATTAAAATAATTTGATGATAATCACAATATATTCGGCCGCATACACTTATATATATCATGATGACAAATCTAAGTATAAGAAAATCATGTTAGTGGATTAATTAGGTTAGGTGAAGCACATTCACATATTTTTTTTTTTCATTTTTTAGAATATATATATAAACAAAATTCTTTCATTTTTGTTAAATTAGATGAGTTGAGTGGTTAATTTGTGGATTGACTATTCATAAAATATGAATTGTTTAAATTAAAAAATTGAGATTAAAAGTGATATATATATATACTAGTTTTGAACTTATAATCTAACCATATAATTAAAATACTTTAATTAAACTTAAATAAACTAATAGAGCTCTATATTTTAAATTAATGTAAAATTTGATAAATGCGTGATAATTATTTATATAATTAAAAAATTTGTATTAATTTCTTATAATATATATAAACAACATTTTCAAATTATTATATTATTGCACCACAATGCACAATTCATTTTGTTAGAGTAAATAATTTTGAATGTCAATTTGCAATTTGAAACGGATAAATTTATAAATAAGATGTAATTTTAAACTATATTAATATAAATATTATTATTATTTTAAATGATGCTATACTTTTTATAAATTAATTTTAAATATTTTTTTACATTTATTTTGTATTGTGAAATATAAATCACTAAAATGTGGGCAATTGACTTATAATTAGATTTTTTATTTTTATTTTTATAAAGATAACTATTTTGACATTAATAGTGTTTATTTTTTATTTTTTTTATAATATGAATATGTTGATTACGATAATTAGAGAACTAAGTCGGTGTCGGACACTCGTTGTTATTGATATAATTTTATATATTAAGACACGCAACAGATTTTTTTATATTTGTGTATGTTATATACTAGTTCTTATAATAATGATCATTATTTTAATTGAATTTTTTTTTTTTTTTTTTTTATAAGAATTGAATTTAAGGGTGGGTCAATAGGGTATATTTTATTTTTTTATCCATACCGTATACCTCATCAAAAATTTCAGTATAAAAAAATTCATACATTTATCTTACCTTAATTTCGGTATACCTTAATTTTGGTACGGTATCAGTATTATACTTTTCTTACCTAAAAAACATAATAACTTAAAAAAAAAATTAAATTAAAGATTTACTACATAAAAATCACACAAAATTAAAAATTAAATATATTTATCATAATATAAAATATTTTTTTAAAATCCAACATTTTTAAAACTAACAAATATTAAAAATTAAATTTAGTTACAAATTAAAATCATCAAGAATAAACATAAGTATAGTCTTTAAGTTAGATTAAGTGGATACAAGAGATTTAGAACGTCATTCAATATAGCATTTGTATCTACAATTCTTTTTTATAAATTGATAATACAATTAAGTGATAATAATAATAATAATAATAATAATAATAATAGTTAATTTAGACTTAATTAATAAAATATCTCACTTTTTTTAATTTGTTTATTTTTATTAAACAATTCAAGTTCATCACGATGATCTTTTTCTAAGTTGAATTCATCTTCTTTAAACGAATCATTTGTGCACACTAATGTTTTTAACATTTAAGACTCAAATTGCTCTTAAAAATATCAACTATCCTTTTATCCAAACTAAAAATAGACTCACTAATAACCGTTGAGGATGAAATTTCAAAAATATCCTTGATTGTAATTGAAATGATTGGGACTTAGTTTCACTCATTTTCACCGCTCCAAAAGATTGAAAGTTTGGTTGGATCTTTTTAAATTTTATCGTCAGATAGATGACATATATTGAATAATATTACGATATAATTATATTTTGATTTAATTTTAAAAAATTATGTTTTTATAATTAAATTAATAAAATATATTTATTTTCTTATAATATTATACATATATTAATTTATAAATACTATTTCGATATTTCGGCCTATCTCGATATACCAAAATTTTGAAAATCTCTTACTTTTACCGCACAAATAATTTTGGTATCGGTATTATACCTTACTTTTTTCGGTTTACCTTAAAAATCGATATTTTCGATATATTGTGATACAGTATTTTCGATATACATATAATATCGGTAATTTTGAATCCGATATATTTAATACGTTAGACAAAACTTTTACCCTCTTTAATCTAATGAGCAGTTTCATTTTTTTAAGGGATTAATTAGTATATACTTAGAAATCACTAAAATAATAATAAAAGAAAGTAAGATAAAACAAATGAAGAAAACTAAAGACAGTGGAAAATATATAGTGGACTTCTTCTATTAACTTTACCTAAGAAAACCCTACACTATGCATTTATAGTAAGGCATGACATTAGGCTTAGGCCCATACAACTAAGAAACTAAAAATGACATTAAAACTCATTCTAATCCTAATATTTCATCTCAAATTCACAATGCTACTAGCCAGTATGTAAAATTAAAGATCAATTAGACTTATTGCAGACGATACCAGAAACGTTTAAACTCACAACCAAGGTTGACCCTAGGGGAGGGGAGCAAGACAACCCGCCTAGGCTCCAACCTCCCCGAGCCCCTAGAAGAAAAAAAAACGGTTTATACCAGAGTTGAAATCTCGATCTTCCTAATGTTGCTATAACATTTAACCAACTATACTAGATTATTTTGATAATTTAAATACAAAATTAATATATGTTTTCAATATATTATAAAAGTTAAATAAATTAAAAAATTCCAATTAGCTCTCAAACTCGGGTCGGCCTGCTCACAACAATAGACAAAGGTTCACCAAATTAAAACCAGCAAGCCCAAAAAGGAATGTTTAGGATGAAAAAGAAACATGAAAGAGAAAATGAAGGAAACATTTAAAAAAATTAACAAACAATTAAAAATAAACCAAGTAACCAAAAAAACACCAAACAATTAAAGAGAAGCCATAAATATGTTGGTAAATCTTTTTATGCAAATAAACCCGAGTTTCTTCCTAATAGCAACATCTATTTAATAGATTTCTGAAACATTTAAGATAGTTAGAAATATTGTCTAAATTCATACTAGAATAAATCAAAATAAAGTAAAATAAAATAAATTCACTTAAGTTGAAGATTGACTATTAAAATAATATCAATATCTCTTGTTTGTACTTAAGTTTTTCGAAAATAAATATATCCCATAATAAAATAGATTTATTGGTAATTAGCCATCTAACCACAAATACAACTACAACAAACTTTTATATAATTTGAACAACAATCAATGTACTTGTTTTTTTTTTAAAACAAAGTATAAAAAAGAGAAATAAAAATAAAAATAAAATCCACAGGAGATTTGAGTGATTTCTTAGAAATAGATAACTTTTCCATTTGTGTGTTCAGTGTTGTATTAGTTGAAATTGTTGATCAATTTGGAAACACTATATATATATAAAATGTTATTTGGTGGAATTCTTACCATTATCATTCAAATGAATGAAATGTTTTTATTACATTTGAAAACCACCATCATAATTGTGAATATTTTCTTAATTCACATTCAATTTATCCAATCAACCTTAATACAAATAATCAATCAACTCCAATAAAAAAAATTGACAATTAATTTCGAATTTTTGAAACGATAACTGAATTTTTAGGAAACTAGTATTATCTGGTTTCAACATAAAATATTCTTAGTGAGAAAAACTTAAACAAGTTTTTATTATCTTTTTATCTTTTTATTTTTCATTTTAGTTAAAAAATAATTTTGCAAAAAATAAGTTACTTAACCCTAATAAAAGAGCATTTTGATTACGGGGGAGGATCAACTTTCCCATATATTGTCACCTCTTTGTCCCATTTGAAAAAGTATGCTTAAGACGATGTAGTTTTATAGTTAAATATTTATCTTTATTATATTTTTAACCTTACTTTTTCAAATGGCCCCTTAGATTACATATTTTACACCCTATATGAAGTGTAGTATATATAAGAGCTCATTTTTATGATTTTTTTTAAACAGGGATACATCTATTTTCTTTTGTCAATTTATTAAGTATGAGACAAAAATGTCACTGATTTTATTCTTTCTAAACAAATTCAATTATTTATTTATTTATTTATGAAATCAGCATAATTATTAAAATAATGTCTCAATTAAATTTAAAGCATTTTTAGTATGAATTAATTCAATACATTTTTTATACTCTATTTTCCTTTGCCAATTTATAAGTCATAAACGTCACTTTGACTTTTTTTTTTTAATTCAAATAATTTTTTTAAGTTATAAAGTTAACAAAGTTTTTTAAATTATAAAATTCTAATTCCACCCTAACGTAACATTGAATTACAATTCAATTCATATAATTCATATATATATGTTTAAAAAACTATAAAATTGTAATTTTATTTTATTTTTTATGTTTAAAAAAATATAATAAAACAATTTGAATATATATTATGATAACTAATGTACCAAAAGTTTTTGTCTAAAGGTCAATTCTCATTAAGAAAAAAAATCGACAGATTAACTTACTAAATTAAAAATAATATCGGTTCGACATGTTAACATACAAAAACAAAATTTGACATGTTAACTTTCTAAATTTTTGAAAAAATATATCAGTTCAAAATGTTAACTTACCAAAATTTAAAAAAAAATCGGTTCGACATTTTAACTTCATAAATTAAAAATTTATTGGTTTGTAAAAAATTATCAACTTAACAAGTTAACCTTACCGTAAATGATAAAACAATAAAATGTTTTTGTTTTAAAAATATGTAAAAATTAAATATTTGTAATTATATTTTCGAACTAAAAAGAGTTTGAATTTGGAATTATGAAAATATATTTTTTAAATTCGATTAAATTATAATTATAATTTCAATTCTTAATCTTAAATAATTTACTAAACCTACGAATTAAAATTAAATTCCAATTTCAATTCAAATATAATGGTTACCAAAGAATGAATTATATACTTTATATTTTTATTCATGTCAAACATAATCTATTTCTCCTATATCAAGTTTGTAATTTCATGTTCTTCAATTTTAATATGTTTGGATTATTTTATTTCATTTGCAACATTCCTTTTTATTTCATTTGTAATATTGTATAAAGTTGGTAATTAGCTAATTGTATACTTAATAAAATCCTTATTTTAACAAATAAAAATTTAATATCAAAAGTTAAAGAATAATTTGATTTATTTATTAAAATTAAAATGTATTCTCAATAATATGACTTTTATAATTATGATATTTCACTACAATTTAAGTCAAACCATATTAACATTTTTATCTTTTCTGAAAAAATATCTTTAATGTTTATATCAACTTTAAATTTATGTAAATTATATTCATAAATTCTTTAAATTGTTTTAATCGGTCAAAAAGTAATGAGGTATAGATTTCTAATTCTAAAAATATATATTATTTCCATAATAATTGATGAATTTTCATTTAACATCATTCAAGTTAATTAAGGGGTGGTTATAAAATATCAAACATGACATTAGTTGGGGAGATTTTGTGTATAAGTTTATGGCCAACTCATTTCCCAAAATAAATAAAAAGAAAAATAAGGGATAGAAAAAAATCTAAATTCCGCGTATATATAGGAAACTTGGACAAAAAGAAGATGAATTTTCTTAAATAAATTATATTATTTCGGTGAAATAATTTCAACAATCAACAATAATTTCATTAGTTTTCTTATCAATAAACTATTATCTATTTTTGTGAAGCACTCCTATAAAAAAAAATCTAATTCTTTCAAAATATAAATTAAACTTATTTAAATAATTCATATACGGAATAAGCTTGATCCAAACTTAAGTAAAAGAATTATTTAGTATTTTTTAAATTCACTTCAACTTAAAATATATTTAATAAAAATCGAATTTAAAATATCTCATCTCATAAGTCTGTTTTTATTTGAAGCTACTTTAATAAGTTAATAATTTCAAAAATATTGAAAAAAGAGTTTTCTAGACATATTATATAGTCATACTTAATTGAGATGTTGATGTCTAAAGCTAAATTCACATTAAAACACTTTTAGCTCCATATGCACATCAATATTTAATTGTCAAAGCTTAGAAAACTTTCACTTTCATCTGTCCCTAATTTAACTCAGTATATTATAAAAATATAAATAAAATAAATTTGATAAAAAAATAATAATATTTATTCAATATTTAATTTTTTAATAAATTACGAATAATATATTAAAATAAAAAATATAACGCTCTCATTCCACGTTTTATTCACTTTGGTAAAACAAATTATCTTCTCACATATCTCATCACATATTTTTTCCGAATGAATATCTCATCTCGTGACTTTACACTTTTACTTTGTTCAATCAAATATTTGATTCATATTTTTAATATTTAACTTTATAACTTTACACTTTGGTCAATCAAATATTTTATTCATATTTTTTAATATTTAATTTTGTAATTTTACACTTTGATCAATATTTTTTTAACCGTTTTTAATTGATATCGGCCTATTATCCCTCGGCAAACCATATTCCAATCCCACTTAGTTAAAGGGTTGTACTTGCTTTGTTAGATTGCAAGCTCGAAACATATATATAATATTTTTACTTTTATTTTTAACCGTTTTAAATTTATGGACGGATCAACCCACAATCTGACCCAAGTATCCATTTACTCTCACATATATATCCAAATTAACTACAGCTCTCGACCCGACAATTCGAACACTTTAAAAATTAAACATCATATTATATATATATATAAATTATAATAAATTTTTTTATTATTTAAATCAATTTTAATCATCTATGATAGTTTAAGGACATAAATCTTAAGTGATTAAATGTCTCAAATTCAAATTTTATTAAAAACTTCTTAAGGTAATTCAAGTCAAATAACACTATTTATGAGATTGAAAATCATAACTATGAAGTCGTATTAACTTTCTACTGATATAATAATGATGAGTAAGGTTGATATATAAAGAGAAAATTGCGTTTAAATGTAAGAATAAAATATTAATAATTTGGTATAATTTAATTAAGATTAGAAGAGATGAAGATATTATTATACAGTTTAATTTCAATAGATGTGGGACCCAATACCAGTTGTGGCATCTCACTCCTGCAGCACCACATATATTCTTCTCTCTAGCCTCTCTCTACTGGTATTAATTAATATTTACTAATTAAGAGTTTTATTACAACATATTTAGTTGATTTTTTCTATAATTAAAAAGAAATAAAATCAAAGGCGATACTTCCCGGTTCCTTCTTACATTTCTTCAATCTGCCGTCTCTCCTCCGTCAACCTTCTCTCTCCTCACCGTCAATTACAGTGAACACGATCTATCCTTCTCTCTCTTTGATCTTCTTCTTTGGATTCTCTTCATGGCGAAAACAGCAACACAATAGCTTTGTTTTCTTCCTCATTTGTACTTTCAAACAGTTCAACTTCTGCTGCTGCTGCTGCTGATGCACAGGATTAATCCGGCGGATCAGTTACAACAGAGTATTATCTCAGATCGAACTTCGAAACAACTAGTTTGAGGTACATCTGATCTTACTTTGTATCATAATGAGTACTATTCATGGATGCGGTGACTTAGTTTTGATATAACTTCTTCTATGATTATTTATTTCATTCGCTGAGTAAAGGAATCTTGTCTATGGCTTCGGATTGAATGAGTAACTCACAGACAATCTATTGATTCGAACTTCGTAGCAACTAGTTTTAGGTACATCAATCAGGTCTTATAATGAGTAATATTCATTGATGTGGCTTAGACTATGATTATTTAATTCATTCGCGCTGAGGTTTTACGTTTTGGATTATACTGCTCACTAGATGCTGAGTAAAGGAATCTTGTCTATTGATTCAAATATATTGCGTTTCTGGTTGGTGATGATGTGGAAAGTGAACCGTTCTATCTGGATGCTGTGCTTAAGAAGTAGTATTGCTAGATGACTACCTAGATATGTTGTTTTCTCGCTTAGATGATTCCAATGAGCACTCTGTTTCCAGACGAAGACTTCTTATGCTGGTTGAAGGCCTAATTCTTGGTTAGAAGATTAATATTTAACTGTATGATGTTTATTGAACTTTAATCAAATTCTGGTCATGGGAAGCGACTTCGCTTGACTACACTTTATGAATGTTTTGTAGCACAATTGACTAGGATTGACCTATATTATGGAAGTTTTTAAGCTCTGTAGATTACCAAAAGGAACAATGATGTATTTTTTGGGTTCTAAAGTTGTAAGACTTTTGTCGTTTTGTAAATATATACTTGCGTTAAGATGATTTTAAAGAGTTGACTGACTGCTATAAATACTTGTTTTTATTGCAGGGTGCTATACTGTGTGTCATGGAGTTGTGTAGCTCCTATAGAGAATTGTAAATATACTCTGTTTGAGCTTGTATAACTTATAACTTGGTTCAATTTTTGAGGTTGTTACCCTATGCATATGGGACATATGGACGACACAATAGACCTTGATTCTGATGAGGAGGTACCTTTTAGCTCATCACAAGCTTCAAACAAACCACGATCTTTTGATTTTGAAGCATCTCGTGTTGTGCCACATGCAAAGTTCACTTGGAAGTTTATTAAACAGATAAGGAATGGACCTCTCATGAGTATCTACATTGTCCTAATCAAAGCAAAGATTAATGTGCTACTTCCTTTTGGACCTCTGGCAATATTGATGCACTATCTTACTGGAAAACATGTAAGCATTTTTTGCATTCACCTTTGTCTTTTATTTTTTTCGTTCTTGAGACCAAGCTTTTTCCTTGGAGGATGGAGGCTAACACAACATGTCACTGTAATGAGCTCCCACTTCAATGAAGATGCATTTATGATCAAACCTGAGGCCTCAGCCTTTTAGTTCAATATTCTTACCTGTTTTTGGAATTCATTTATACTTTTTGGACATAAGATAAACAGGATAAACAAGAGTAAAACGCCTAACCAGAAGACACATTAATACAATTAGGAAGTGCATTGTCAACTGATTATTTTGAAAGTTTATACGCCACAAATAGTGTATACTCTTCATAATAAGCAAGCCACAAAGCTTTGCTCAGGGATTTAACTCTTTGTTATTCTTGATTTGTATAGCAGGGATGGGTCTTCTTCTTCAGCTTATTAGGCATCACACCTTTGGCAGAACGCCTGGGTTACGCAACTGAGTCAGTTTTTCTATCACAAACATGTTACACTTTTTGTTAGTAAATATGGCTGTTTTGTTATAATTTTTTTTTCACATTGACTATGATCTGAAAATTTTACATCTGTTTTGTTTGTGAAAAGTCACAATGTTCTAAAAATAATGATCCAAATACTAATCTGATCATGATTGTGAAAAATTCTGGCAAAAGATTATACCACAATTTGAATCATGATCTTAAAATAATTTTTATACCAAAGAAAGCAACAAAAATCACACTATAGATCATGATCCAAACAATATTTTGATAATGATCCGAAAAAATCTTATACCAAATGAAAATAATTACTTTCCATTTTAACTTTTACAATACTAGTTTCCAAATAAGATCATTATGTTCTTTTAAAACACTGATATGGTACCACTTGTTGCAGGCAACTAACGTTTTTTACAGGGCCCACTCGTAAGCTCTCTACTCTTTTGTTTTTTATTTCCTTCTATGAGAATGATTTGTATTATACATAACCTATTGGTTTAACGTGTAGTTGGAGGCCTTCTAAATGCTACATTTGGCAACGCAACGGAAATGATAATATCAATATATGCATTGAGGAAAGGGATGACCAGGGTTGTGAAACAATCTTTACTGGGATCTATCTTGTCTAATATGTTATTAGTGCTTGGATGCGCCTTCCTATCTGGTGGGCTCACAAATCGCGACAAAGTTCAGCGTTTCAATAAGGTTATCAATGGTTCTGATTCGTGTATATAGATTTTACCCTGAAACAACTAACACTAATTGGTGTCTCCTAGGGAAAAGGTTTATATTATACATCCACTAGCACATGAAACTGATGTCTTTTACAACTTTTTTAATCCAGGCAGCTGCTGCTGTGAACTCTGGGTTGTTGCTGATGGCAGTTATGTGTATATTGTTTCCAGCTGTACTTCATTTCACACACACGGAGTTGCATACAGGGGAGTCCGAGTTATATCTTTCTAGGTTTAGTAGTTGCATTATGTTGGTGGCATATGCTAGCTACCTATTCTTTCAGCTTAGGAGTCAAAACACTCATCATCTTGCTGATGAGGTCCCCACAGAAGAGGTGAGCTTGTTGAGCATTTGTTGATGTCTTGGGTATAAAAAGTCTTAGAGCTTGTTTGTTATATGGAAATAATCTCTTTTTTAGCTTGTTTGATATGGGACTATTTCCAAATATACCACCATCTCATCAACCACAATATCGAATTACCCTTACTTTATTCTCTATAACATTTTAATATTCAATATTAAAGATATTTTGGTCGTTTTACCACTTTTTACATCAAACAAGTTTTTCCCCTCAAATATACCAGTTTATTTCCAAATAATCCTACAACAAACAAGCTATTGGATTGTTTTAGTAAAATGACCAAAATATCCTCGGTATTTAATATATTAAAACGTTATAAAGAATAAAGTTGGGGGTAGTTGATGATTTGAATGATGGGATCGATGAAGTCATGTTTAATGGGATTGTGGTTTATTTGGAAATAATTCCAAATAATCATCAAACTAGCTGTCATTTACATGACATAGATTTTGTCTGCACTGTGTGTTACATTATCTTTCTAGTTTTACAAGCACAATCACTGGAATGGAAAACGCATTCCAGGTCAATGGGTCGGCATGTGAAAGATACTATTTCCTTTCAAGTTTTCCTTGATGCAACTCCAAAATATATACTCTTCCTATTTTATGGGAGTCTTATATGTGGTGAGATTTAAGGTGAGGTAGATATTTTGACCAAAATACCCTTGAAAAGATTAAAGATGTTAATTGGTATTGGGATTCATGAAAGTGTCTTTTATTTATTTAAAAGGGTAAGAAGTATATAAGACAGTTGTTTGGGGTTTGTATCTTAAAATATGATTGAACCTAAGTGATCTTACTAATTAGCACATTTATTTGAGGGTAAGGTTCTCATAAAACGGGACGGAGGAAGTGACATGGAAATTCATTAATTAACATATTTTACTCATTATTCCTTGAATTTGAATTAGCAGATGAGGATAAATGAGAATTTAATATCTGAAAGAAAAATCTATTGTCATTTAACTTTTCTGTTATATAACCCAAAAAATATACACTCCTCATTCTGTTTATGGAGCCTCTGTTATTTTAACACTATAACCTTTTTCAAGAGACATCTCATGAGTATAATAATGAAGCATCTCTTCTTTGGGTAGATTGCCTAAGGAAATCCCATATACTAATCATGAAATTACTAGAAGAATGCAACAATTCCTATTGACTTTTCTTCTTCTTTTGATTCCTATTGTAGGAAAGAAACTCTAATGTGGAAAGTTCTGAAGAGGAAGAAGTTCCTGAGATTACTCAATTAGAATCAATGGTGTGGCTTGGAATATTGACTTTGTGGATATCTTTGCTGTCCGGGTATCTAGTTGATGCTATACAGGTATGTCCTATTTATTGTAAGTTGCAACTAAAGAATACATTTTGGATTCAATGTTTCCTAGACCAATGAACACTAGTTTCCTTTTTCTTTTGAAATAAAACACCATCAGAAGAAGCGTAAAAGGATTTTTCAATGATTTGAATAATGTCTTTCAATGTATAAATGGAAAAACTGAGCATAGTGTTCACCAAAGTTAAATTTATTTGTTTATCTCATCAGATAATAATAGAATGAAATCCACACAATATACTTCGAGCCTATCACTACCTAGCATCAAATTCTCAATTGTGACGAGAAATCTTAATATAGGATGAATATGTAGTGTCTGTTTTCTTTGCTGATGAATCTTGTGAATTTTTCCAGTAGAGTCATTTTTTATGATCCTGTTGTTATAATAGTGTTAGGATAATAATAGGAGATGAGTATCTTCTAATTCAAGTCAAGAAAACACCAAAGAACTATGGAATTGGAACTAAAGAACACAAACACAATATTTATAGTGGTTCTCCCAATAATGTCTACATCCACTTTGAAGCACATGAGACTTTTAACTTTTACTTATCAAGAATGTTATAGTAGGAACCCAAATGGGATCTAGTTCTCTATTCTTTAATAAGTATCTTGAATGGGTCCGGTATTCAATGCTTTGTTGTTGTGTTTAAACGGTATCTTTTAATTTAAATAAAACTCGCGACCTATTTTAATTAAGAACTTATCATGAATGTAGGAGTATTACAATGATTCTCTCACAACTAAAGCTCACACACAACTCACAAGAAAACAATGTTTTGGCCTCCAATGTTCATCTCGGTTGCACCTTTATAGAATCCCCAACTAGGTCAATACCCTAGCAACCTTTATAGAAGCCCCAACTAAGTCAACTCCTAGGGTATCAAAAGCGGTAAGAGTCTTGAACTTTGAGGCTGAGGTCTTATGTTTGATTCTCACTGAAAGCACCTTGATTAAAGTCGGGGTCATGGCGGTGGGATGTTGTGCTTGCCTTCTCCATGAATAAAGCGTGGTCTAAAAAAATGAACAATATAAGGCATTTAAGTACATTATTAAGAGATACAATTAAAGAAGGGTAAAAGATTTATGACCTTTGGACCTTTCTGTTGCTGTTTCCTTCTCTTTTTTATCTTCACAATAGTTGTGCAGATAAATAATTCATAATTGCAGGATTCACATAGATGTATGTGTTGATTTCTTCACTTTTATGCTTTGTCTTGTTTAGGGAGCATCAGACTCATGGAACTTGCCTTTATCCTTTATAAGTGTCATCATACTTCCAATAGTAGGGAATGCCGCAGAACATGCAAGTGCCATTATGTTTGCCGTTAAGGACAAGCTTGTAAGTACCCGACATGATGTGAATTCCCCTTCTCAGTTGTTCAACTAATTTATTCATTTATTCTCAACAGGACATCACCCTAGGAGTGGCAATTGGATCATCCACACAGATATCTATGTTTGTTGTAAGTATTATTTTTCTTAAAATACAATGCTTGAGAACTTATTTTTCTAATTTTGGATCTTTTTATCTCATATCATTTCTGTTTTCTTTATTCAAATACAGAAATATGCAACATACTGTATTGGGTTATTACTTGCAAAGAAAACTTGACTAGCTGCTTAAAATTTTGGTTTAATGATGGCTTAATACTTCATTTTTATTATAATGCAGATTCCCTTTTGCGTTGTTGTTGGTTGGTGCATGGGGAAGCCAATGGACTTGAATTTTCAACTTTTTGAGACAGCCTCGCTGTTTATAACGGTGCTAGTCGTGTCGTTTTTGCTACAGGTCAGTGTTTATTCAAATTCCTAACCTTTTATGTTTTTAAAAATGGTCATTAAGGCTCGAACTCACGACCTTGTGGCCATGAGTTTTGCTCTCTACCACTGAGCTAAACAAACCTTCTAGAAGAATCTTTTATTAATTAAGGAAAAAAAATGTTATGAATAAATAAATATAAACTAGTACTAGCTAGTTACACTAAAAACTAAAGTCATGCAAAAAAGCTAGTTAAACAACATTTTTGAAATGTCGATACCAAACCTTTTGTAGAATTATCAACTTTGTGCCAAATTTCATTTGGAGTAATTGCACATTCTTGAATCTACTTCCAAACTACTTCCCCATTTTTAAGTTTTGGTTTAAAAAGAATGAGACCGTTGCATATCTTCTGAGTTCTGGTGAACTCAAAGGCATGCAGGATTTAATCTTTCTTTACTTGTTCGTATTCTTATTTTCAATAATTATATGTAACATGTTAGATATTGAATAGAGATTATAGATAGGAGATAATATCGAGAAACAGGGAGAGGATATAGACTCTTCTTCTACATCATTCTTACCTATAACCTAGGGTTCCATTCTCTTATATAGGACTAGGTGTAATATCTTAACTAAGGATATAATCCTCTACATGCTAGTCCATACATCTTTTTGTACAACCTTTCTATCTACTCATGACATTATACAAGAATTTAATTATATAATTTTCAAGTAATGCAAAATAATAAATATATAATTGTAACTCTTTACAAAACATTAAATATTGACTTAGTTTTTAATAACTCATGAAAACATACCATAAATGAGATAATCACATAACCTATGAAAATTCATATAATTTTACTTATGAATTTGGAAGGAAAAAGCAGTGTATAATTTTATGTTTTAGTCATTATAGTAACAATTTATATATTTTGTTATTTCATTAGGTTGAAATACCAAATCAGGATGTGTAGTATATACCAATTGCCACTTAAATTTTAAGTTGCACAATAAATTATCCTAAACTATAAAAATGTATTTTCATATTGATCTTTAAAGTTTGCTGATATAATCGGATTAGGTTAAAATCAATGGTGACTCCTGATCCTTAAACGCCAAACTGATATAGTGGTTAAGAAATTGTCTCAAGGCATAAAGGTTTATAGAAATATTTAAATTTGAACTTCAAGTTCACTTGTACTAGAAATAAGACAATTTCTGGAAGTACTGAAAATTCTTAAGTTTCATTAGAAAATTCTTTTTGAACTTGAGGTCTGAATTTGAATATCGATATAAATTTGAGGTCTCAATTTGAATTTAAACCTTTCATATTTTCGTAAGAAAAATTAAAGAACAGCGAAGTTAACACTTTTCTTGTCTTATTTTTTTAATGATAAATTACTTGATTTGAACACTTTTAAATTTTATCTGATTTTAAATGTATATGAACTTTAAATTCCGATTTGAATAATAGACAAATCTTGATAGGTGTTTTCACCCAATTCCTTAACTGGGGTTTCTCTAATTATGCATGTTTTTTAAGATTTTCTTGATTCTACATTGTTGGAAAAATAGTTGACAATGGTATGTTATTGGAGAATGTATTGTTGGTTGGTGGCCTTGAGCTTCTTCATAAGGGGTTTGTCATCACCCCAAAGACAACCCCTTTTGGAAACACTTGTATACAAAATAATGTATTTGGATGAGTTTATGTTTGGAAATTAAAGACATTGATACATTTATTGGTTGTTTCTCATACGGAATTGGATACAAAAACAAAAAATATTAAGTGTTACCAAATGAAACAAAAGTTTTGGAGTTGAGCGATTTTTGTTATGAATGGGGTATTTGGTTGACAAGGAAAGATTTTTTTGAGTAAAATATTAAAGACTATAGTTACTTTAGAAAGACATCCTTAATTGTTAGGATTGAATTTCCTTACCCTTATTTGCTCTCAAGCATACTTTTGATATGTTTGAACTCACCTTAAAATATCAATTTCTTTAACTCCCACTAAGAACATTCCGATTTAAGTGGGAGACCATGTTGTGATGGGTTGTGTTAAGTTAACTCCAGGACAAAAACTCTGGTCAGAAAAAAATATATTTTGGAACAGGAGATGGGTTTAGACGAAAAAACGTATACAAATATATTATATAATTAAGTTATATTAGAAAACATCTTCTCATCTAAATCAACATCCCCGAGAAAGTGTTTTCAAACAAGGCATTAAGTCTTAGTGAATGTTCATGTTTTTTGGTATTGCCAACACCTTGGACCCACAAACCATTCTCTCATGTGAGAATCCATAAGTATATTAAGCAAATTAATTCCACCACAACTTAAGTAAAAAAAACTTACCCTATTAGGTAATTATAGGCAAACAATCTCATTATTTTACTATTTTACATAGTTTATTTAATTACAAATTCATAGCTTTCCATCACCACCCTAATAGAGAGTATTACTGTTTGCTTGAACAGGATGGGACATCAAATTATTTCAAAGGGTTAATGCTTATTTTAAGCTATCTCATTGTTGCTGCAAGTTTCTTTGTACATGTTGATACTACGGATGGTAAGTTCAGAGTAAACGGGTCGGGTCATTAACTCGTTGTTTAAATTTCCCTCTAATTATGTCTTTCTTATTGCAGATGATGCTTAAAATGTTTACATATGGAGATTGCATTCAGTTTATGGCCATGAAAGTACGAGAGGAGGTAGTAGTAATAGTAAGACGAATTTCCCCTACCTGAAATTTCCGCGTTTCTTGTGATTTTCATTTTTAATACATAGATCTATATAAGAATGTGCTCATATCATGGCTTGTGTATAAGCAACTAATCAATCAATCAATCCTCTTATCCTAAAGAGAAAAAAAAGAAAAGAAAGAGGGGAAGGGTGTAATCTACATTTGTTCACATGATCGTATATTCTTTGAATTGACTGTTCTTACATAACCTTTTTGTTTTAAGGATGGTAATGAGTAATGTTAAGTGAAGGATATGTGTGTTCTTAGTTTTTATGTCATTTTTATATACTTGGAGAAGTGATTTATTTTGATTAAATCAAACAAAGTCTTTAGTGCAAGATTTAATGTACATTTATACTGTATTATTATTATTTTAAATATTAAATTTTGTATTAATAAAGTTGATATAAGCTACTAAGAGCTTGTTTGTGGAAGGTTTTTCCTTTTTAAGTATAACACCAGTTTGATAAGATATATGGCTTTCAAAGAAAATGATTTTCGGTGCATTTATTTTAATTAAAAAATAAAAAATTGTTTTTGATAATAATTTTTTTTTTTTTTTTTTTTTTTTTTATCTTTATGGGTTATTTAGCAATTTTTTGCGAATGAAAGTTGATTTCTTTCATAGAAAAAAAAGAAAAATAGGTTTATCTGTTATCGTTTTGTTGTTTTGTCCTATAAATTATAGTGAAGAGATTGTTTTTAAAGAAATTTTTAATATTTTAGAATATATATATTATTATTAATTTTGTATAATATGTTGAATTAGATAATGAAATTCAAAAGAAAAAACAAACTCTCATTAGCATCAAACAAAATTTTTTAGAGGCAAACATAAGTGCACCTAACTAATAAAAGGACCTTTTCTTGTCCTTTCTTTGAATGACGGGACCTAACTAATAAAAATGAAATAATTGAAGTTAAAAACTACCCATTAAACAATAATACTAACACGGCAGTATCTATCTTTATTTATGTGCTGAGATCAATGCACAGATCATTCGAAGCTCTTTCATTCCATTTAATAAAATGTTAAGACTGAAACGGAAAAAATGATACCTAAAATGAATATGTTTGTTTTTTCAAGCATTATTGCATTTTTGGAAAGTTTAATTGTTGATACATTATCAAAGAAAAGAACCATGCAGTCATTTTGAGAATATACAAAGTTTGCAAAATTATTTTCATACAGCTGGATTGACAGGCACACGCAACAACAAAAACAAATTTTGCTAGAGTTGTCGTTAGTGTAACTATTGGCTGCTTCTTTGAGGATAGGCTACAAAATAAGAATTTTGCTTCTGTAGTCGATAGTGTAACTCATTTTTCCCAAATAAGAAGACATAATCTGATGCGTTTCTTATAATCACTATCAGTAAAATCAGCACAACCGGGGTTTAGGGTATAGTGAATATCCTTTACATATCTAAGGATTCGTTTAACAACATTCACATGACAAACAATATGTTTTTCTATATATCGACTAACTAGACCAACACCATACATCAAATCTGGTCAGTCACAATCAAGTATTGCAGACAACCAACAATTTGTTTAAACATTGTTGAATCAACTCATCACCCCTTCATCCTTCATTAACCTTGTATCTCATATTCCGACTCCATAGCCTTTATGAATCCAAGTGGCGGAGCCACGCATGGGCTAAGGTGGGTTCCAGCCCCACCTAAATTAAAATCTTAGAATAAAACATTCTATAAATGTGTTTGACATAGGACTCTTAACCCAGTTGGTTAGGTAATTAAACTGCAAATATGAGGTTAGGCGATCAAATCCTGATACATAAATTTTAATTAATATAAATAATATTATTTATTTTAAAATTATATTAATATAAAAATTAAAATAATAATAGTGTTTTATATTTCTTAATTTTAAATTATTTCAAAATTTTATAAGAAAATATAAATTAATATATATAAACAAGTTAAAATAGTTACATTTGTTTGGTTCGGTATTTAAATAAAGAATTTGATATCCCTGCTCAAGAACCTAACAAATCTCCTAGAATTGATGTTGATGTAAGTTCTCTTAAACTTATCCAGCATTACGTATTTTGATATGGAAATATTCTTTTAATCAGAGGGATGAAATTAGACGAGCTTATATCAAGATGGAGTCATATCAACCTATTAAAGATGAGTACCCGCCGACCAAATTTGGAAATCAAAATCGACGGTTCCAAAGTCATTGGTTTAAGAAATTTACTTGGTTAGAATACTCTCATTTGAAAGATGCTGTTTTTTGTTTCCCATGTTTCTTGTTTGAACATAAGCAACCCCCAAAACCTACATTTACAATAGATGGATTCAAATATTGAAAGCGAGTTAATGATGAGAATAAATGCTCTTTTGTTATGCATATAGGATGTAATATTTCACCACATAATAGGGCAGTTGAATATCTTGATAATCTAATGAATATCATTGTCATATTGACAAAGTACTGAATGCACAGTCTTCAGATGAAAAACAAAATAACAGATTACGGCTTACAACAACTATTGAAAGCACTCGGTGACTCACTTTGCAAGCGTGTGCATTGAGAGGGCATGACAAGTCTCAATCTTCTAATAATCGTGGAAATTTTATTGAAAAAAAGCGGAGCATAGAAAGTTAAATCTGAGATGTAAGTTGGAATCAGCCCCAGGTAATTTTTCATCATGGCTCCGCCCATCCAACTACTAAACAATCATCATTACCGGTAATGATTAAATCATCAACATAGAGGGTTGGTTATTTTAAACTAAAAATACCTTTTAGGGTAGAAAAAAAGATGGAAGGAAAAACATAGTGATTTTTCATTAAGCTAAAATTATTTAAATACAAATAAATGACTAGATAATGGAGCTAAAAAAAACAAGGAAATACATGAACATGATATACTAAAAAATCTCCTAGAAGCCACTCACTACAATACAAACTAAAACAGAAATGCTAAAAATAAGGAGAAATAAAAGTAATTCCAAACAAACTCACTCCTCCTTGCTTGAGTTATTGTAGATGCCAAGTTTCTCCCTTAAGAACTCGAACTTGTTCCTCGGTAAGGCCTTGGTGAACATGTCTTCTAATTGAAGTTCAGTATACTTCATCTTAAAATACCCCCTTTTTTGCACTTCCCTAAGAAAGAACAAATTGATGTTGAAATGTTTGGTCTTCCCATGAAAATAAGATTGTTTGAGATAGAAATTGCAGTTTGGTTGTCAACAAACACCTTTGTACAATCTTCTTGTCTCAAGCTCAGATCAATTAGCACTTTTCTCATCCATAAAGCTTGATTTGCAATAACTGTAGCAGTAATGAACATTGCTTCTGCTGTGGATTATGCAATTATCTCCTACTTCTTACAACACCATGAGAACACTCCTAAACCAAAACTAAAACAATAGGCCGAAATACTTCTCATATCATCAATAAATCCAGTCCAATCACTGTCTGAATAACACTACTTGTTGTATCCCACAAAGATTTCAGCTTCAACCTTTTTGTCTAGCTTATCTCTTTTGATTTGTGGTACATAAGAAAAAGTGAAAAACACAAACATCAAAACACATTACGGTTTTTCTCATGGGGTTTGTAACCATAACCTTAATTGGTAGATTGTTGAGTAGAAAGACAATAGTGTTTGCAGCCTCTGCCCAATACTCATTTGGCAAGTCTTTCTCATTAAACTTACATCTTGCCATCTCTATGATAGTGCGATTCTTTCTCTCACTCACTCCATTCTGATGAGGTGTGTATGAGGCTGTCAGTTGGTGTTGAATCCCAACTTCTTCAAAGAATTGATTGGATTGTTCTGAGGTGTACTCTTGCCATTATCAGACCTTAAGGTCTGAATCTTACTGCCACTTTAAGCTTCTATTCACTATTTGAATCTTAAAAACACACCAGTAACTTCAAACTTGAACTTAAGAAAATAGATTAAACACATCCTTGTACAATCATCAATAAAAACTATGTAATACTTACTCCCATTCAGTGAAGGAGTTCTGTGAGGCCCATCAAAATCTGTGTGAATAAATTTAAGCCTCTCAGTTGCTCTCCAGGTTGCTGTCTTGAAAGGAAGTCTTGATTGCTTCCCTAATTGACAAGCCTTGCATTCAGCAAGTTAGCTTCTAATTGAGGCAAACCCTTTACAAACTCTTTCTTCTACAAATTCAGCACTGGATTATAAAGGAAATGGCCTAGCCTTTTATGCTAAATCTTAGTTTGAGATATTATAGCTGAATAGGCTGATTACTCCTCCTTTAGTGGATCTAGTTTAAAGCTTTTCTCCATCTGCATTTTTGATTAGACACTCCTTGTCCTCAAAGATTACTTTTAAACCTCTTTTGAGTAGCTGACCAATACTTAATAAATTTGATTGATGTTGGGCACAAATAACACATCTTTAATCAACTTAGTATTTGGGGAACTGTCTACCGCCACAGTCCATTTTCCCTTGATTACAATGTACTCTCCATTGCCAATTTTGACTTTGGAGTTGAATGATGTGTCTAGTTTCTTGAAGAGACCTCGATCAAATGTCATGTGGTTGGTGCAGCCACTGTCCAAAAATCAATTATTACTTGAGTTATTTGCTGCAAAACAAGTTGCCACAAAGAGTTGCTTTTCCTGATTTGCAACTTGAGCCACATTTCTTTGCTGAAGGTTCACTTGAGTCACATCCTTCTGCTGCAAATTATTTTTACAAATCTTCTTGTGATACCCCATCATATGATACTTCTCACATTACACATCTAGCCTTCTCCAGCATCTAAAATATGCATGACCTTTCTTCTCATAGTACTTACAATGAGAAAAATCTGGTTTAAAACCTTTATTTGTGTTTGGAGAATCTGAACCTGCATTTTCCTTCTTGCTTTTCTAGTCCTTCTTCTATTTTTCACTTTGGCTTGATTGCATTTTTTATGACAATGCTCCTTCTATAAACCTTTCATTTCTCGTCAATCTTCTCTGTTCTTGTGCCTGAAGGCACTCAAGATTTCTGCAAACTGACTTTTGACATGTCTTTAGTGTTCTTTAATGAGGAAATTGTAGCCTAAAACCTTTCAAGAATAGTTACCAACACCTTTTGAACCAATCTGGAATCAGGAAATTTAGTGCCAAACAATATTACCTTGTTGATAATTGTGAGTAATATGTTAGAGTACTCTTTGATGGTCTATGAATCCTTCATCTTCACCATCTCAAATTTCTTAATTAAATTAAGAACTTGCATTCCCTTAATCTTTTCATTTCCTTCATACTCTTCTTTAAGAAAATTCTAGACCTTAAATGTTGACTTTATGGTCATTATCCTGATGAAAATCTCAGATGATACAACAGTAAACAGAGTAGCCATTGCCTTCGACTTCCTTGTCTTTTATTTTTGATTCTTTATTTGTGCCAGTTTTGAGTTAACTTGTAATTCTGGCACTACATACTCCTCCTCAACAATTTCCAAAAAATCATTTGCCTCCATATGAGTCTCCATCCGGGCAGCCCAACATGGTAATTATTATCATTGAACACAAGTAGTGCTAATGATGTAAAGGGTATATCTGAATCCATGGAAAAAATAGATGTCGTGATAGGTTTCTCTCACTCACAGGTCCCTCAAGAAATAACCCTGATACCAATTTGTTGGTTATTTTGAACTAAGAATACTTTTTTGTGTAGAAGAATAGATGGAAGGGAAAACATAGTGTTTTTTCATTAAGCTGAAATAATTTAAATACAACTAAATGACTAGATAGTGGAGCTAAAAAAATAAGGAAATACATAGACAGGTCTACTAAAAACTCTCCTAAAAATCACCCATTACACCACAAACTAAAATTGAAACGCTAAAAATAAGGAGAAATAAAAGCAACTTCAAGCAAACTTCAACATATAGGTTAAAGATAAGTAAGTTACCTATGACCGTCTTGGTAAAGAGTGTTGCTTCAGAATGACATTTTATGTAATTTTTACAAGAGAAATACGAATCTATGCGGCTATACCAAACTCATGAAGCTTGTTTCAGTCCATATAAAATTTTACTCAATTTGTACACTTTGTGTTCCTCTCATTTCTTTATAATGCCTGGAGGTTGATCCACAAAATATCCTCCTTCAAATTTCCATGTAAAAATATATTTTTATCATCCAATTGATGAATGTTCCAACCTTTTTTTAGTAGTCAAAGATATAATTAATCTGATGGTATCCCACATAGTAACATGAGCAAATACTTCATTATAATAAATTCCATACTTTTGAGCATATCCTTTCACAACAATTCTGGCTTTGTGTTTAGTAACTTCTCCAAGTTCATTTGTCTTGGTCTTGAAAACTCATTTGACTCCAATCTTGTTAGAACATTTTGACAACTCAACCAAATTCCAAGTTTCATTCTTTTCTAGTCACTCATTGCTTCCTATTGTTTACGAGATCGGATTAACACTAGTATATAATGTCAAATAACTTTAATCTTTTTTTTAAAAAATGGTTTGGTTCATTTCATTAAAAATACCAAAGGGGAGTGAGTTTCAAGAATCAAAATTTGATAAGCCATTACTTTGATGAAAACAACAAATGAATTACAAACACAAACAACACAAACAAACAAGTTCTATAACTTTTTTAATCTGAATTTACTTGTGACGATTTTGAAAGGAATATTCCACATTTGGCTTAGTCTTCAGTTGTCTTTATTTTTCGGAATTCCTCTCTAAGTGTATATGAGTGCATTGCCATCTGCAATAATATCTTCCCAAACTTTTTCCTCCATTCTATGAACTGTGCTATAGATTCTTGTATTTCGCTCCCTCCAAATATTGTAAATTATGGCTCCAAAGAAGTATTTGAAAACATTTGCATATAAGTTGGCGCCCTATACCTTCATCATTCTTATGTCTCTAATCATTTGAAAACATTTTATTCTCAAGTGATTCACTCTCATTTCTCCCAAAGTGAATTCGACCCACCAAATCGTTGAACTTTTAGGGTTCTAATATCAATTATTGAATCAGATAACTAAATCCAAAAAAAAACACACTTTCATTAGCATCAATCAAAACTTTCTAAATACAAATAAAACTAAAACTGAACTCTAAAAAATAGATCACTAACATATAAGTGCCCCTCCTAATATTTAGGACTTAACCAAGTAATAAAAATGTAATAACCGAAGTTAAAAAACTACCCACTAAACAATAACATTTAATATATAGGGTGTTTTAAACATAGATTAAATTGTGATATTTATTCTTTTCGGAATTATGCTTGATTCAATAATCATTACAGGTAAGAGATGACAATGGGGCGGATTAGGATGAAGGAATGTGTTTACCATCTCGTCTTTTTACTTAGGAGTTTTTTATTACCGTCCTTTTCCATTCGGTTGTGAGAAATTTTGCGGGACACCGTTATACCATATTCCTTAAAAAAACAAAAAACAATTGATAAAAAGTTATATAAAGAATTTTTTTAATATTATATATATATTGTAACACATGAAAAATTATGTTATTATAAAATGAATAAACTTAAAACTCTTATTAAATATGAAAAAATAAATAAATTAGTGATGTTATTGTAACCCCGAAAAAATCCATGGCTCCGTAGTTTAGCACGTGTCAGATGACACGTGGCAATACGAGGATCCGGGGTAACTCAAAGTTCGATGCGTTTCAATCTTTGTTTAAAGTTTAAATGCCAGACATCTATTTTTTAAATAAAATATTATTTTCTTTAGATTTTGATAGTACATGACTGATTTTGAAATTAATTATGTAAAAATAATTAATTTTATTCAAATTCTAATAATCTGGGTATTTACCATAAATAAATAATAACTTGACTTGAAATCCGATTTTAAATTAATTAAATATAATTAATTTAAGAAAATATTGTTTATTTGAAAAAAAAATAGAGTCGTCAAATGATTTTTAGAAAAATCAATAAAATGTACGTATATAAATGTACTTTATACCAGAGTTTCCATAAGAGGTTCGTTATTTGGTTACGATCTTAAAATGGCTTTCGCTTAATGTCATTCGCACCCGTTAAAAACAATTTTATTTTTAAAGTAAAAGTTTGGCTATCAAAAATTTTATTTATAATATTTTTCCTGCTATTGCGATTAACAAAGATTAAATACAATACCTGAAAAATATTAAAAAAGTATTAGAATTTAAGCATAAATTTTAAATGGGACCTTAGTCAAAATATTTATTTGGGAAATATCTCAAAAATATTTTAAAATCATTTTCTAATATCTCGGGATTGTTTGAAAATGGATTGGGGGTTTCAAAAGTACAAAAATAATTTTAGATTTTAAAAAGTGGAACCAAACAGGCCTTAGGACCGAAGTCATAGGCATTGGGTCTGATTTTACCGGTCTGAGATCAGATGGGCTCGGTCTAGACCAAGGATGCTCTAGATCGGGGCTCGGGACACTCAGTTAGAGGACTAAAGGGTTCGACCATAGGGTTTGGGAGACTCGGTCCTAAACTCGGATTGTTCGGTCATAGGTTTGGGAGTCTCAGTCCAAGATCTAGATTTCTCAGTCGTGGGTCTTGGGAGCCTCGGTCCCAAGTCAGACCTCTCAGTCATAGGTGAAAACTCTCGGTCGGATTTTTCAGTTCTTGTTCAAGAACATCGGTCATAGTGCTTGGTCCTAACTCAAGAACATCGGTCTTTGGTCTCGGTCCTAGGTCAATTTTCTCGGTCCTTGGTATCGGTCAGGACCGAGAACTCTCAGTCCTATAGGACTTGATCCAAGAGGACCGAGTATTTTTTATTTGGTTCAAAAGTTGCAGGTTTGTAACTTCTGATACAGATCATAAAAACATGATATGTAAATTACTAACAAATCATATGGATATAGGGATCAAAGGCCCCAATCCTAGAATCGATCAATCTAACCCTAAGACGATTGATTTTTCAAAACGATTTATAGGGGAAATTTTGGGAACTTTTGAATTAGGCCATCTCTTGGCCTAATTCTTGTTCCAACAACTTCGAAATGATGTTTACAATCGAACAAGACCATAACAAGAACATTACACAAGCTCTGTAACAACTTTATAAACTGAAATTTAAACTTTATTTTTCTAAAATTTCAGATCGATCAAACATGGTCGGGATGTATGTAATATCATTTTAAAATCATTCTAACTTGTTTACAAACATGTTAGGCAACTATTTGAATCAAAATTCAAGCTAAAAAACTCAAGAACATGAAATTCAAAATTTCTAGATTTTCAAATCAAATTTGGATTTTTTTGATTGGGGTTGAATTGATAAAATTGCTTTCGATAGAAAGCTTAGAAATCATATATGGATTAATTTCAACTATAGAAAGTACGGAATTGAACCCTAAATAAGATTAATCCGATCGAACTTGAAAAAATTCAATTTGAATCATAACTTGAATTACAACCGATTTGGAAGCTAGAAGCTTAGAGGAGAGTGCTAGCGTGCACACTTCCGTTGATGTGCCGATGGAATCTTTTTTACAATACTATTGATTGGAGAACACTCTAATAGTCTTTAGAAAGCTTTTCAGAACTCTAGATCAAAGCTTGGAACGCCGGAAAGATTTCTTAAAATTCCAGTCGCCGGAGCTTCAATGGAAGTCTTCAAGCAGGCTGTCATTGTTGGTGTTTGTTCGATGGATTGGAAAAAGAACACCTAGAGAGTATTTACACTCAATCTACGTCAGTTTCAAATTCATATCAAATTTGGCTTCTGAAACCTTATCATTTGATTTTTCTTTTGTCCTCGCAATCCTAGTTCTCGGGTAGATTTTGACTTCTGATCCTAGGGGAATTGAAGGTGAGTGAGAGACGTGCACGCTGGTGAAATTTGGAGGGATAAGGATGGAAGATGGCGAAGATAGGGCTTCTATAAGGATCACCAGCATCTAGCGCGAGCCTCTAGCGTTCGCGATTTCTCAACGGAGAAGGAGAAAAAAACGACCGCGTTTTGTTTAAATGAATGCGTCGTTGGCGTTCCGTCCATCGCCAGGCGTTCCGTCCATCGCTAGGCATTCCGTCTAGCGTCCGGGCATCTAGGCTAACGGGGTTAGCGTCCCGTTAACTGATTTAGTGTGGACCCGGGCGTGCACTTCCTTGGTTATAACCAGATGCGTGACTTCTTCCTAGGCACTAGATGAAAATTCAGCGTTGATCTGATGGATACAAATCATGTTGTAGCCGATTCTCTTATTTTCAGCCACACTGAATTATCAGTTTTTATTTTTAATAAAAGAGTATTTAAAATCGAATTTAACACTTTTCATTAATTTTTCTTCACCAAATTAATAAACAAAAATATTTTTGATAACATAATAAAAATTATGTTTATTTATTTTATATTTGAGTATTTATTTAATTATTTTAAGCCATAATAATTATACATAATTTATGTTTAGAATCACAATTAAATTATTTCAACCCACTTTTTGATTAATGTAGGTAAAATAAATACAATATTTTAACCTCAAATTATTTTTGGTTTTTATTTAATTTTTCTAATTAGGATTTAATTATTACAAAAATTAATCCTAATTTAGTTTTAACCTCTCTTTTTGGTTATTTTGAATTAAAAAAATTAAAAATATTATTTTAAAATAATAAATATTATTATAAATTGGGGTATGTCAAATTTCCATGCTTATAGTTATATATTTATTTATATTTATTAATGGTCGAGATAAAATTAACATGAGATCGGGACGATAAAATACAAATATCATCACTACCCCATCTTAAGTCAATTACTAATTAAACCGGGAAATCCGTTCCTCTTGAAATAATTTGAATAAAAAAATTGTGGGACGGTTTATAATTGTCATGCCACTAGTAAAAATATGTTCATTACTGAGAGTAAAAACTATCAGTATTGACTCTATATCTTTCAGTATAACTCAATACTGAAAGATTTGAAAAATCTCGACATTCGTCGATATAACGACTTTTGGTAAATCTTTTTAGGTGTTTACCGATAGATTTACGAATCTCTCTGTAAAAAAATACCAAAAATTATTAGTAAATCTTTCGGTATTGTCCCCAATAGAAAATACTGAAAGATAATCAATTATCTTTCGGTATTTTTTCTCGGGATAATACCGAAAGATAATAGTATAACTTTTGGTATTTCTCTCATGTGAAATACCAAAAATTATTCAATTATCTTTCGGAATTATCCTGGAAGAAAATACCGAGAGATGATCTATTATCTCTCGGTAATGTCCCGATAGACAATACCGAAAGGTAATTGAATAACTTTCGGTATTTCACACGAGAGAAATAACGAAAGTTATTATATTATCTTTCAGTATTATCTCTAAATATGCCTCAAATAGGTCATCCATTTTTTACACAACCAAACTCTAAAAAGAGTTTTTCAAAATATTTAATGTAATTACATCTGGATATTTGTCACTAACTAAATTTATTAATTAAAATATATTTTTTTTATTTTGAATAATTCAAGCTTTATAATAAAATAAATCTGATATAGTCAAGAAATAGATTATATTGAGATTGCGTTTTATTTGATTCATTCTTCATTCTTCATTATTGTCTTTGAATAGACTTTTTCATTAGGCCTAGAAAGTAAAAAGTATTTTGAATTGGGTCAAAATTGGTAAAAAAAAAAATGACATGATTTAAGAGCTTGTTTAATATTGGGTTATTTAGGATTTTATTAGAATTACTTTTTAAAAAATTCTTCAATAAAAAAATAAGTTATTTAAGTTTGATTGTATTTAAAATTGAGTGTAAAAGAAATAGGATTTAATAAATAGATTTTTGTTAAAATATTTCAAAAAAAAATAAAATAAAATCAAACAAGCTCTTAGAGACCTGACAACACTGTTTACTTTATTTATTCAATTTATTTATATAATATATTTGGCTGAATAACTAAACTGCTTACCTACTTTCATTTGTTTTTTTCCTAGATCTGTTTACCAAAAACTAACTGGAGATGGATTCATTGCTGGTCAAACACATTTCTTTATTTGGCAGCTAACTGGTCAATTAAATAAATATATAAATTTCAGCCCTTCAACTTTTTTGAAAAATATCAATTTTGCCTATCAACTTTTATTAAACCACTATCCTTTTATTTATTTATTTATTATATTCTATTCTACCTGTGGGTCAACGAGGAAAATATTAATACTTAAATAAATAAATAAATAAATAAATATATAGAGTAGTTTGTTTGGTGGAGACTACTACTAGTAATACTATTTTTCTCTTTATTTGTCCCTGGAGAAATGATTTGGTCGCTTGGCCAATTTGCAAATATAGAATAAAATGATTAATAATACCACTCATACACAGCTGACGTTATATTACACAAACCTCAACAACAGTCAAAATGCCCCCTCCAAAAAAAATTAAAAATATTTTGATTATTGTAAATGATAAAAGAGATTGATGATGTTATATTTGAATTATTTGAGATAAAATTCAAATAATCCATGTTGAACAAAGTTTAAAGACATAAATACTTTTTTTTTTTTAGAAATTTAATTTAGTCTTTACAAGAGATTAATGTAATATTTTATTGGTTATTTAAATAAGATTATTTTTAGTGTGAGCATGTTCTTATTGACTATCAATTATAAATATTAAGAAAAGAAAATTATACTTGTTCATTACCTCATCTGAAATATGACAATTAATCTATTATGTATTATTTTTACTCATTTAGAGATGAGATGCTTTTTTTAAATAAAATTATGTTCTTAACTCTTATTTTTTATTATTATTTAACTCATTAATTAAAATATTAAAAAAATCATAAATTAATTATAAACTAAAATTACTTTTTTTTTTATCAAATAATATTTTTATTCTAAACATTCAATCAAAAAATTCAAATAACATAATCCTGTAAAATTAAATTTAAATTATACTCCACCAAAAAGTGATAATGGAGTAAATAATCAACTTAAGAGATTAAAATGTCACATGTTTGATTCAAAACGCTTTAAATAAAAACAGAGAGTTATAGTTGCAGGATGTCATTTTAGCTCTTCATAATTAAAAATAAAATAAAATTTAAATTATTAATTCATTCAATTAAAACCCAATATGAAACTAGTGGTAAATATATTTATAGTAAGGTAAACACAATAATACAGAAAGGTAAGTCTTCTCCATCTTATATAATAAAATTCTAATTCAAGTCTTTCTTAATTTATATTTCAAACTTTTAATCAAACCTAAAGAGCACACCTCCAACATTTTCCACCCATTTCCTTACTTTATATCCTACCAATTTAGGTTCCATTTGATTTCACAAACAACTTAAATTAACAAATATCATCCACATAAAGGTAGTTTTTCTCATTTCTATAGGCCATTTAAATTTTAGAATCTTTATTTCAAGTGGTGAAGTAAGAAGACTGAAAAAGAAAAGAAAAGAAAGAGAAACACTTAAAACCAACCCTCCTTAATATTCCTGCCTGCTTTATTCCCCTTTATATATATATGAATAGATGATCATATCATTCAACAATAAACATCTTTCTTCCCTCCAAATAGAGATAGTTAAATTATTATTAATCATCACGTATATTGCACGCATTCTTCTCATTCATTAATTATAAATTACCCACTATCTAAATTAGAAAACTTATAAATTACCCACTAATCAAATAGAGAAAGTCCACCGGACTGCCGCCCCCATCCCCATCTCCCTTCTTCTTCTTATTCTTAAAAGTAAACGCTTTTATTTATTTATATATATATATATATATAAATAAAAGAAGAGAGAACATATTCATTCTCTCTCTCATCCTTTTATAATGCTCCATGTCAACATCAACTAATTTCTCTCAAACATACAAACAAGGCCTACTCAAATATAATATTTTTTATTGAATAATTCAATTTGTAATAAAATAATTAAAAAAAAAATAAGGTCATATAATGGGTAAATTAGAAAAAGGAAAGTTCTGCAAGCACGAACTTGAATGGGGGAAGAAAGTGGAAAACCCCACATGATTGATTGTGAGTATCTCCACACCCTCCACTGTCTTTCTCTCTTTTTTTTTTCCTTTTTCTTTTCTTTCTTCTCTCTATAATCTATCTATCTATGTTTCTAATTAATGTTAATCATTTCTTCACTATTATCTTCTTAACTTAACCACTACTATTAAACACCATATATCGCCGGCCATTTCATCTCCCCACCCCCGACCCATCGCCATCATTCCCTCTCTTCTCCCCTCCCCTTCAACAGCCATGCCCTTGTGGCTCCGCTTCTTCTCCTTCCATGGCTGTTACTACTTACTATTATTATTATTATTCATTCTATTCCTCTTCCCATCTCCTTCCCAATCCATCTGCAATCAAATCGATCGTGATTCTCTATCAACCCTAATCATATCTCGATCTTCCTTAAACTGGTCATCGGAAACAGACTGTTGCAATTGGGAAGGAATTTCCTGCGACGGAAACAATCGAGTCTCCCGTCTATGGCTACCATCCAAATCCATCCAAGGACAGATCTCACCTCTCTTCCTCAATCTCACCAATCTTATTCAACTCAACCTCTCCCACAACTCACTCACCGGTCCTCTCCCAGATGGGTTCTTCACATCATTAAACCGTCTCCAGATCCTTGACTTCTCCGATAACCGCTTCGTCGGTCAGTTGCCGGAAACATTGTCGGACTCAATCCTCACATTTAATCTCTCCGGTAATCACTTCAACGGGACGATTACATCTTCCATTTTTCAGTCATCTCCCAATTTATTGGTGTTTGATATCAGCAACAATAGTTTCAACGATCCTTTACCTAATTCAACATGTTTATACTCACCTTCACTCGACACTTTGGATTTCTCCAATAATAATTTCAGCGATCAGATTCCTACAGGACTAGGTTCTTGCTCCAAATTGCGAGTTTTACGAGCAGGTTTCAACTCACTATGGGGAATCCTCCCGCCCGAGATTTTCAACTGTCAGTTTCTACAGGTAATCTCCTTCCCGGGTAACAATCTCACGGGAGAAATTGATAATCGAGTCGTGAACCTAACCAATCTCAGGGTACTCGAATTAGACGGTAACAAATTGACTGGTGAAATTCCATTGGATATTGGTAAGTTATCCAAATTGGAAACCCTACTTCTTCACATCAATCAGATGAAAGGTCATTTGCCTCCTTCACTCATGGACTGCGTTAATCTAGTGACACTTAATTTAAGAGTGAATTCGTTTGAAGGACAACTTTCATCGCTGAATTTCTCCAGACTATCACGGCTTGTCACGGTTGATCTCGGGAACAATAACTTCACCGGAGTACTCCCCGTGAGCCTATTCTCGTGTCCCTCTTTGAACGCAGTTCGATTTGCGAGCAATCAGTTAGTAGGCGAGTTAGTCCCCGAAATACAGCAATTGAAATCGCTATCCTACCTATCAGTTTCTCAGAACAATCTAACCAATGTTAAATCAGCGATCAAGATATTAACAAACTGCAGGAATCTCAGCACTCTAATCCTATCAGCCAATTTCTATGGGGAAGAGTTACCTTCAGATGAAACAATGGCAGCAAACTCTACAGTTTTTTTTCAGAATATACATATTCTCAGCTTCGGGGGTTGCTTATTCAACGGGGAGATACCAAATTGGTTAGGGAATTTGAAGCAGCTCGAAGTTCTTGATCTCTCGTTCAACAGATTCTCGGGCTTGATCCCAGCATGGTTCGGTGATCTCCCGAATCTCTTCTACCTAGACTTATCTTCCAACAATCTAACAGGAGAATTCCCTATTGAATTCACCCGTATGTTAAGATTAACATCGGAAGGAGTCGATAACCAAATAGACCGAAGCTATCTAGAATTGCCGGTCTTTGTTAATCCGAGCAACACATCGACATTACAGTATTATCATCAGCTCGCTAACTTACCTCCGGCGATATACCTTGGAAGCAATGCCATCACCGGCAGCATCCCGATTCAAATTGGACTGCTGAAATTCATTCACGTATTGGATCTCAGTTACAACAACTTCTCAGGAACAATCCCCGACCAAATATCGAATCTTGTCAACTTAGAAAAACTAAACCTCTCAGGAAACCATCTCACGGGTCAGATCCCATCCTCACTCAGAAGCCTCCATTTCTTATCGTCTTTCAGCGTCGCCAACAATAACCTCCAAGGACCGGTACCTTCAGGCGGTCAGTTCGATACGTTTCCTTCGTCAAGTTACGATAACAACCCCGGTTTGTGCGGTCTGGTAGTACACCGCAGCTGCTCGTCTGGTTCCGACACCAGGAAATCAAACACGTACAAAAATGCGAAGAAGAATATCATCGTCGGCGTAACGCTCGGCGTATGTTTTATCATCGCTTTCGCGGTTGTATTGACTGCCGTCTGTTTATCCAAGCGGAGAATTATCCCGCGGGGAGAAGGCGACAATGTAAACTTCGAAACAATATCGTTCACATCAAACTCCGGAATGTCCACCGATATTTGTAAGGAGAACAGCATGCTAATGATCTTCCAAAACAATAACAACATCGAGATCAAGGATATAACTATACACGACATCCTGAAAGCGACTGACAATTTCAACCAAGCGAACATCGTCGGTTGCGGAGGATTCGGTCTGGTTTACAAAGCAACACTAGCAAACGGCACAAAACTAGCCGTCAAGAAACTCTCAGGCGACATGGGACTAATGGAACGCGAATTCAAAGCTGAAGTTGAAGTTTTATCAACAGCCCGTCACAAGAATTTAGTCTCCCTCCAAGGGTACTGCGTTCACGACGGAATCCGTCTACTTATATATTCATTCATGGAGAACGGAAGTCTGGATTATTGGCTCCACGAGAAAACCGACGGGGCAGCGCAGCTCGACTGGCCGACGCGTCTCAGGATCGCGAGAGGTGCGAGTACGGGTCTAGCGTACATGCACCAAATATGCGATCCTCATATAGTCCACCGCGATATAAAATCGAGCAACATTCTACTCAACGAGAAGTTCGAAGCCCACGTCGCAGATTTCGGTTTGTCGAGATTGATCCTCCCTTACCGCACCCATGTCACCACCGAATTGGTCGGTACGCTCGGGTACATACCTCCCGAATACGGGCAGGCTTGGATCGCGACTCTGAGAGGAGATATGTATAGTTTCGGGGTGGTTATGCTTGAGCTGTTAACGGGGAAGAGACCGGTTGAGGTATTCAAACCGAAAACGTCGAGAGAATTGGTTTCTTGGGTGCTGCAAATGAAGAAGGCGGGAAAATCAGAAGAAATTTTTGATTCTCTTCTGAGAGGGAAAGGTTTTGAAGAAGAGATGATTCAGGTACTTGAAATGGCATGTATGTGCATTAATCAGAATCCTTTAAAGAGGCCCACGATTACTGAAGTAGTCGATTGGCTCCACAATGTAGGAGCTAAGAAATAATAAATAACACACTTTTTTCTTGTCCAGATTTTTACTTATATAAACTTCACATATATATATAGTAACAAATCTCCATGTATATATATATATTACGATCAAGCTGAGGACTAAGAAATAAAAATGCTACAGATTCATAAAGTTTTCAACTGTTCTTCAATTTGTCATGGAATTGCATGCTGCTAATTAAACTCTCAATGAAAAACAGAAAACTGATTCAAGATCCTACGAATTTCTATCGAGAATGCATAACTTATTACTACTACTATAGATGATGATAATGTTGTTCTTCAACTACTTAGAATATGGAATTTGTCAATTCTCGAGCTATGTTTACAATAGGTTCTAAGATAATCTCAACTACTCAAGCTAAATGAAAATTTCATAGAACAGACAGTTAGAGTGCAATGCAATGTAGTTAACTTGATAATGCTAAGAAAAATACGAAGTCATGAAAATGGATCAGAATTCGGAAGGTAATCTAGATTATATTGCATTTCCTGCCTAATCGTAAGCTGAGGACTAATAAATAAAAATGCTACAGATTCATAAAGTTTTCAACACATTGGTTGAAGATGATAATGCTTGATGTTCTTCAATTTGTCATGGAATTGCATCATGCTGCTAATTAAACTCTCTCAATGAA